>NC_079195.1:17340999-17649362 GCF_029499605.1 Hyla sarda
AGTTATATTCTTGTATATAGGAGCAGTATTATAGTAGTTATATTCTTGTATATAGGAGCAGTATTATAGTAGTTATATTCTTGTATATAGGAGCAGTATTATAGTAGTTATATTCTTGTATATAGGAGCAGTATTATAGTAGTTATATTCTTGTATATAGGAGGCAGTATTATGGTAGTTATATTCTTGTATATAGGAGGCAGTATTGTAGTAGTTATATTCTTGTACATATGGGACAGTATTATAGTAGTTATATTCTTGTATATAGGAGCAGTATTATAGTAGTTATATTCTTGTATATAGGAGCAGTATTATAGTAGTTATATTCTTGTATATAGGGGCAGTATTATAGTAGTTATATTCTTGTATATAGGGGCAGTATTACAGTAGTTATATTCTTGTATATAGGGGCAGTATTACAGTAGTTATATTCTTGTATATAGGGGCAGTATTATAGTAGTTATATTATTGTATATAGGAGCAGTATTATAGTAGTTATATTCTTGTATATAGGGGCAGTATTATAGTAGTTATATTCTTGTATATAGGAGCATTATTATAGCAGTTATATTCTTGTATATAGGAGCAGTATTATAGTAGTTATATTCTTGTATATAGGAGCAGTATTATAGTAGTTATATTCTTGTGTATAGGAGGCAGTATTATAGTAGTTATATTCTTGTATATAGGAGCAGTATTATAGTAGTTATATTCTTGTATATAGGAGCAGTATTATAGTAGTTATATTCTTGTATATAGGAGCAGTAATATAGTAGTTATATTCTTGTATATAGGAGCAGTATTATAGTAGTTATATTCTTGTATATAGGAGCAGTATTATAGTAGTTATATTCTTGTATATAGGGGAAGTATTATAGTAGTTATTTTCTTGTATATAGGAGGCAGTATTATAGTAGCTATATTCTTGTATATAGGAGCAGTATTATAGTAGTTATATTCTTGTATATAGGAGGAGGTATTATAGTAGTTATATTCTTGTATATAGGAGCAGTATTATAGTAGCTATATTCTTGTACATAGGAGCAGTATTATAGTAGTTATATTCTTGTATATAGGAGGAGGTATTATAGTAGTTATATTCTTGTATATAGGAGCAGTATTATAGTAGTTATATTCTTGTATATAGGAGCAGTAATATAGTAGTTATATTCTTGTATATAGGAGCAGTACTATAGAAGTTATATTCTTGTCCATAGAGGTCAGTATTATAGTAGTTATATTCTTGTACATATGGGACAGTATTATAGTAGTTATATTCTTGTATATAGGAGCAGTATTATAGTAGTTATATTCTTGTATATAGGAGCAGTATTATAGTAGTTATATTCTTGTATATAGGAGCAGTATTATAGTAGTTATATTCTTGTATATAGGAGCAGTATTATAGTAGTTATATTTTTGTATATAGTAGCATTATTATAGTAGTTATATTCTTATATATAGGAGCAGTATTATAGTAGTTATATTCTTGTATATAGGAGCAGTATTATAGTAGTTATATTCTTGTACATATGGGACAGTATTATAGTAGTTATATTCTTGTATATAGGAGCAGTATTATAGTAGTTATATTCTTGTACATATGGGACAGTATTATAGTAGCTAGAGTAAAAAGGAAGTAAACTATCTTGTTGGTGAATTGATGTTTTTAAAGTTCTTGATGTTTTGGAATTTCACTAACTTTACTTGAGACAAAACTAAACCAGACATATTGATTTCTTTCCATTGATATTTGCACGTTCCGGGATGTTATTATTGATAACAAGTGACTCAATCATTGACATGCTTTGTTATTAATTTATCGTACAAAGTGTTAAAAAATCATTTCCTGCGCAGAAGAGTCTGTCTGGTTTAAGTTTTGTACAGACCATATGTTGTATGTCAATGTTCACCTGACAGTGACCTCATCATAACCCTCTGTGGAAGGGATACTCTGGGAAAAACATGCAACATAACGAAAGGTAACATATATGGCCTAAAAATTTTAAGACGCATTCCTGTTTTTTTTTTCGTTGTTGCTTATATCTTGCACACTCACTAGTCCTACAGCACCATCTGTTTGATTCCGCATCCATGCATTTTATTACTGTAACTATGTCATGCAATCCCCAGTTTGACGCTCAGAACATTTTGCTTAATGTGTCAGAGGAAGTTGTCAGTCCTGAGTCAGCTGACCTGTGAACTACAGGTGATATCACCACTTATCAGACCAATCATAGCAACCCCCAGGCCCCACTCCTTCAGCTCTATCTGTATACTGCTGCTGCTATCTCTATGGGATCAGTATATATAGTAGTTATACACCTCCCCTCCACCTATATCTGTATACTGCTGCTATCTCTATGGGATCAGGATATATAGTAGTTATACACCTCTCTTCCATCTCTCTCTGTATACTGCTGTGCTGCTATCTCTACGGGATATACCTTCAATCCAGCTCTATCTGTATACTAGTCATTCACCTCCTATTCAGCTCTATCTGTATATTGCTGTTGTTATGGGATCAGAATGTATAGTAGATATACCCTCCCCTCCACCTCTGTATACTGCTGCTGCTATCTCCATGGAATCAGGATATATAGTAGTTATACACCTAACCCAGCTCTATCTGTATACTGCTGCTGATATCTCTATGGGATCAGGATATATAGTAGTTATACACCTCAACTGATTGTGTTTTTTGCAGTGTTTTTTATTTCTGTGATTTTCCAGAATGCGCAGGACATTGGCACTATATTACTTCAAAACTATAATTTTTACTGCAATGTTAGAAAACCATGGCCAAAATAAGTTATAAACATTACAAAAATGTGGTAGAAACATGTGCAAAGAAGACTCTGCAAATGGGAAATGTTGGCCGCATTAGGAAATCATTTTAATGTTAAAATATAACCTATATGGCTGAAAACCCCACACCTGACTGACACATCAGTGAAAGCAGGAAACCACAAGGCATACACAAGAACCCCTACATTATTCTCTGATAAGCTGCACTATATATATACAGTGGTCCCTCAACATACGATGGTAATTCGTTCCAAACGACCCATCGTTTGTTGAATCCATCGTATGTTGAGGGATCCGTGCAATGTAAAGTATAGGAAGTTGTACTCACCTGTCCCCGCCGCTCCGGACCGCGTCCTCACCGCTCCCGATGCTGTCCCAGGGGCTCCCGATGCTGTCCCGCTGCTCCGGTGTCTTCTTCGCGATCCTCCGGTGTCTTCCGCATCTTCTGCAGGGTCCGGGCCTCGCTTTCTGGTGACAATATTACGCTGCTGCACTGGCGCGGCGTGCGTAGTGACGTAATAACAACGCCGGAAAGCGAGGCCCGGACCCTGGAGAAGATGCGCAAGACACCGGAAGTTCGCGAAGTGGACCCGGAGCAGCGGGAATAGGTGAGCGAACCTGCCCGGGATGCTTAAACTGCTATCCGACTGAAGCTTAAGCATTTTGCGCTGTCGGATAGCAGTTAATGCGATGGCCCCGACATATAAAAGCATCGTATGTCGATGCTGACATCGACATGCGATGGCCTTTGAGATCGTATGTCGATTTTATCATATGTCGGGGCCATCGCATGTCGGGGGGTTACTGTATATATATATATATATATATATATATATATATGTAAAATTTAAGTAGTTAATATTGTTTCCCTGTTGTCTGCCAGCAGCACAATGATGGGGGTAACTCCTCCCCTGTGAGCTTGCAGGACCTTAGTATCATTTTAATAAAAAACAACCTAAGTAACTAGAGCCCCTCCCCCCCCCCCCACCCCCACAAGGGGAGATAAGGCTCCCTGTAACCACTCCCCCTGAGTAATTATAACGTATAACAAAAAAACAACATTAAGAGGGAGGGAAGCTTGTGCTGCTGTCAGACTAGGGGAAACAAGATTAACTACTTAAATCATACACTTCCCTGTCCTCTGCCAGCAGCACAATGATGGGGATTTACATAGCATAACCCCAGGGTGGTAATATAATATAACAGCATCTATTGCAGTCTTTGGAAAGTGAGATTTTCGGAATATGAATCCTCAAGTATGTAAATCTTGAAAAAAAAGGGGCTGAACCTCGTTTAGCCTAAGAGGCAGCGACCATTCAGGTAGAGCGGCATTTGTAGATACAGGCAGATCCATGTCAGCCATTAGTCAGAAGAGATTCAATCACAACCATCTGGATATTGTGGGTTTGGAAACTTTCTTCCCACGCTTTGTGCCCTGGTATACCACAAAGAGATTGTTTTCCTTCCTAAAAGCGATTTATCCTTTGAAGATACATTTTTTAAGACATCTGAGCAGATCCACGGTTTTCACATTCTTATCTTTACCAGTAGAGACCTAAGGTATGTAGTGTGGAAGAACTATTCTCTGGGTACCATTAGTGAAAGTAAAAGATGTCAAAAATCTCTGTAAACTCTCAGAACGTAGTGTGAGGTTCTCTAGTGAGAGGCCTGTAGATCTTCTCTCCTCAGACAGAACGTAGTGTGAGGTAGTGTTGAGCGGCATAGGCCATATTCGAATTCGCGAATATTCGCGAATATATGGACGAATATTCGTCATATATTCGCGAATATTCGCATATTCGTTATATTCTCGTTTTATTTTCGCATATGCGAACATTCATATATGCGAAAATTAACATATGAGAAAATTAGCATATACAAAATCAACATACGCAAACATTCGCATATGCGAAAATTAGCATATGCTAATTTTCGCATATGCGAATTTATGCACGCCAGTCTCACACAGTAGTATTACAGCCTTCTTTACACCACATAAGCTGGAAGCAGAGAGGGGTGATCACTGTGATGTGTACTGTGAAGAAAAAAAAACAAAAACAAAAAAAACCGAATATTCGTAATTACGAATATATAGCGCTATATTCGCGAAATTCGCGAATTCGCGAATATGCGAAATTCGCAAATTCGCGAATATGCGAAATTCGCGAATAATATTCGAATTGCGAATATTCGCAAGCAACACTAGTGTGAGGTTCTCTAGTGAGAGGCCTGTAGATCTTCCCTCATCAGACACAACGTAGTGTGAGGTTCTCTAGTGAGAGGTCTGTAGATCTTCCCTCATCAGACAGAACGTAGTGTGAGGTTCTCTAGTGAGAGGTCTGTAGATCTTTTCTCATCAGACAGAACGTAGTGTGAGGTTCTCTAGTGAAAGGTCTGTAGATCTTCTCTCATCAGACAGAACGTAGTGTGAAGTTCTTTAGTGAGAGGTCGGTAGATCTTCCCTCATCAGACAGAACGTAGTGTGAGGTTCTCTAGTGAGAGGTCGGTAGATCTTCTTTAATCAGATAGAACGTAGTGGGAGGTTCTCTAGTGAGAGGCCTGTAGATCTTTCCTCATAAGACAGAACATAGTGTGAGGTTCTCTAGTTAGAGGCCTGTAGATCTTCTCTCCTCAGACAGAATGTAGTGTGAGGTTCTCTAGTGAGAGGCCTGTAGATCTTCCCTCATCAGACAGAACGTAGTGTGAGGTTCTCTAGTGAGAGGCCTGTAGATCTTCTCTCCTCAGAACGTAGTGTGAGGTTCTCTAGTGAGAGGTCGGTAGATCTTCCCTCATCAGACAGAACGTAGTGTGAGGTTCTCTAATGAGAGGTCGGTAGGTCTTCCTTCATCAGACAGAACGTAGTCTGAGGTTCTCTAGTGAGAGGCCTGTAGATCTTCTCTCCTCAGACAGAACGTAGTGTGAGGTTCTCTAGTGAGAGGTCGGTAGATCTTCTTTAATCAGACAGAACGTAGTGTGAGGTTCTCTAGTGAGAGGCCTGTAGGTCTTCCCTCATCAGACAGAACGTAGTGTGAGGTTCTCTAGTGAGAGGTCTGTAGATCTTCTCTCCTCAGACAGAACGTAGTGTGAGGTTCTCTAGTGAGAGGTCGGTAGATCTTCTTTAATCAGACAGAACGTAGTGTGAGGTTCTCTAATGAGAGATCGGTAGGTCTTCCTTCATCAGACAGAACGTAGTGTGAGGTTCCCTAGTGAGAGGTCTGTAGATCTTCTCTCCTCAGACAGAACGTAGTGTGAGGTTCTCTAGTGAGAGGTCGGTAGATCTTCTTTAATCAGACAGAACGTAGTGTGAGGTTCTCTAATGAGAGATCGGTAGGTCTTCCTTCATCAGACAGAATGTAGTGTGAGGTTCTCTAGTGAGAGGCCTGTAGATCTTCCCTCATCAGACACAATATAGTGTGAGGTTCTCTTCCCTCAGGATCTCGGCTGCAGCACCCCACTGTCATTACTGCACAGAGCAAACTCACTCTTTGCGTAATGACGGGCGATACAGAGGCTGGAGCATCGTGATGTCACGGCTCTGCCCCTCGTGACGTCACGGCCCGCCCCCTCAATACAAGTCTATGGGAGGGGGCGTGGCAGCCATCACGTCCCTCCCATAGACTTAAATTAAGGGGGCGGAACATTACATCATGAGGGGAGGAGCCATGACATCACGATGCTCCAGCCCCTGTATAACCCTTCACTACGCACAGAGCGAGTTTGTTCTGTGCAGTAATTACAGTGGGGTGCTGCAGCTGAGATCCCGGGGGTCCCCAGCAGTTATCAGATATCTTATCCCCTATGCTTTGGATAGGGGATAAGATGTCTACCGGTGGAGTACCCCTTTAAGTGAGCAGCCATAAGATCTATTTCCGATACTTCCCAGTGGAGTATGATCTGGCTGAAGATCTGGATTCAAGGACCAATCTCTTGGAATTGTCATATTTCTGCTCAAACGATCGACTAGAACATTCTGCGCTCCCTGATATGGACAGGAGACAGGAGAACCTCCTTATCCTGTATCCTACCCAACCAAAGATCTTCCCCACCTCCAGGAGGAGGACTTGGATCTGGTGCATCCTGGTTTGTTTATGTAAGACATGGAGACTATATTGTCTGATCTTACCTGTATTGCTCTCTCTAGAAGGAGAGGGGAGAATGGCGTCAGAGTGTAAAAGATTGCTCTGAGTTCTTTGTGATTGGAGAAAAGAAAAAGTTCTTCCGAATTCCAGACTCCAAAGATTGTTCTGTCGTGTAGGTGAGCTCTTCATCCCGAGTCTGAAGCATCATTGTGAGAATCATCCATTGTGGTTCTTCTAAAGACCATCCTGTAAGTCCGCCACGACTTACTGGTCTCCTTGTGTTTGTGGACAGCACATGAAGGGTCTATACCAGACAACCTTCTGTTCCATGTGTGAAGGATCTCCGACTGAAGCGGGCGAGCATAGAAACGGCAAAAGAGAAAAAGCTTAGAAACCTCAGAGTTCTGAGGAACACTGTGCAAGGGATTCAAACAAACCAAGACCACTTTAAGTCCTTAAAGAGGCACTGTCATTGTTAAAAACTTTTCATATATTGCAGGACTCATTATAATATGACATTTCACAATATACACCTGTTAAAAATAAATTAAATTTTCACCTGAAATTCAAGTTCAAAATAGCCACCACTAGGGGTCGCCTGTCTTTTAGCCAGACAGACTAGTCTAGATTTTACAGCATAGTGGATACCGGCCGTAAAGCATACCGGTATCCAGTATAGGAGATTTCTATTGAGTGTATGTAAAACTACAGATAAAGGATGTGTGGACATGCTGGGAGCTGTAGTTTTACAACAGCTGGAGGCAACACTGCTCTAACACAGTTATTTACAAACATTGCAGCCTCAGTTGTTACTAAACTACAACTCCCAGCATGCTGAAATTGTCAAAGCTTTCTCGGACTCCTGAATGACAAAGAAGTTGATCAGACATTCAGGAGTCTGTGAAAGATGAATGACACACATAGTGACAGCTATGCTGATTAGCATCCAGCTTTACTAGGAGAAGATAAAACAGATAGAACATGTATTCATAAAAATGCTGTACTTTTATCTAAAAAAATCCTTGCACTGATTTTATAAAGATCTATTCTTATATTTATACATTTTATCCTGTTATGAATTCACCATAATGTTTTCTGATTACTGCAGGCAAGCTCCAAGTATCTTCCTCTGACACATGACACAGCATAAAACCAGAGAGGAAAGGGTTACAGAGTAGAGAGTACTGATTGGCTGACTGCCCAGGCTTGCTCCTGTGAGGGAGACAGACTGACACGCCCCCTCCAGCCTGCACAATGAAAAAGTAACTCACCAGCAGATAAATGCTTATATCTCTGGATATATAGGTCCGAGACACATAAAAATTATATGCACATGATCAGGATTGGGTCCTGAGTAACATATCACTTTTTTACTTTTTTTTTGCACTATGACAGGTACACTTTAAGGACTCAGCGTTTTTCAGTTTTTGCACTTTCGTTTTTTCCTCCTTACCTTTTAAAAATCATAACCCTCTCAATTTTCCACCTAAAAATCCATATTATGGCTTATTTTTTGCACCACCAATTCTACTTTGCAGCGAGATCATTTTACCCAAA
Source organism: Hyla sarda (assembly GCF_029499605.1). Taxonomy (NCBI): domain Eukaryota; kingdom Metazoa; phylum Chordata; class Amphibia; order Anura; family Hylidae; genus Hyla; species Hyla sarda. The sequence continues at coordinate 17,349,444 of NC_079195.1, forward strand.
AATCCATGGTGAAAGGGGAAAAAAAATCATTGTGTGACAAAATTGAAGAAAAAACACCATTTTGTAAATTCTGGGGGCTTCCGTTTCTACGTAGTGCATTTTTCAGTAAAAATGACACCTTATCATTATTCTGTAGGTCCATATGGTTAAAATGATCCCCTACTTATATAGGTTTGACTTTGTCGTACTTCTGGAAAAAATCATAACTACATGCAGTAAAATTTATACGTTTAAAAATGTCATCTTCTGACCCTTATAACTTTATTTTTCCGCATATGGGGATGTATGAGAGCTCAATTTTTTGACCCGTGATCTGAAGTTTTTATCGGTACCCTTCTTGTTTTGATCAGACTTTTTTATTGCTTTTTATACATTTTTTAACGGTATAAAAAGTACACTATGAAAAATACGCTATTTTGGACTTTACTATTTTTTTTTTACGTGTACGCCATTGACTGGTTTTATTAACAATATATTTTTAGTTAGTTCGGACATTTACACACGTGGCAATGCCCCATATGTTTATTTTTATTTACATAGTTTTTGTTTTATGGGAAAAGGGGGGTGATTCTGACTTTTATTAGGGAATCACATTTATTAACACATTTATTAAATCACATTTATTAACACTTTTTTTTTTACTTTTTCTTTGCAATGTTATAGCCCCCATAGGGGGCTATAACATTGCATACACTGATCTCTTACACTGCTCACTGCCATGCAATAGCATGGCATTGATCAGTGTTATCGGCGCTTGACTGCTCCTGCCTGGATCTGGGGTGCATGCAACTAGGTAAAGTATCAAAATATAACAATAGAAAAATCTTAATCCTTCCAGTACTTCATAGCTGCTGAATACTACAGAAGAAATTATTTTCTTTTTTTGTACAGAGCTCTCTGCTGACATCGCGAGCACAGTGCTCTCTGCTGACATCTCTGTCCATTTTAGGAACTGTCCAGAGTAGGAGAAAATCACCATAGCAAACATATGCTGCTCTGGACAGTTCCTAAAATGGACAGAGATGTCAGCAGAGAGCACTGTGTTCCAAAAAGAAAAGAAGGATTAAGATTTTTTTAAGAGAAAAAATTTACAAATCTGTTTAACTTTCTGGCACCAGTTCATTTAAAAAACAAATTTTTCCATTGGAGTACCCCTTTAATACCGGGTATCACCGCGATTGGTGATGTCTGGTATTAGCCGTAGGTATCACCGTTCATGATACTCCAAGATGGACCCGATATGACACCGCGTGACCTTGCATTATATTGCAGAAGCCTGTGCAGGACTTAAATATATGTCCTGCGTCGTTAAGGAGTTAATGTCCTTCCTGGCTGGTGAGAGATGAAGAGTCATAGACTGAGAGTCTATTCTGAATCCTAGAGATTGCTGGATGTATTCGGGGTTAAATCTGATATGTCCACATTGATAATCCAGCCTAGATCTGAGGTAATTCTGACAACTGTAGAGAGCTGGAAATGATCAGTCAGTGATCAGGTATAGGATGACCCTCATCTCCAGTCACCTGACAATCACCACCATAGCAGTAATGATCAGTCAGTGATTAGTATAGGATAATCTTATCTCCAGTCACCTGACAATCACCACCATAGCAGTAATGATCAGTCAGTGATCAGTATAGGATAATCTTATCTCCAGTCACCTGACAATCACCACCATAGCAGTAATGATCAGTCAGTGATCAGTATAGGATAACTCTTATCTCCAGTCACCTGACAATCACCACCATAGCAGTAATGATCAGTCAGTGATCAGTATAGGATAATCTTATCTCCAGTCACCTGACAATCCCCACCATAGCAGTAATGATCAGTCAGTGATCAGTATAGGATAATCTTATCTCCAGTCACCTGACAATCACCACCATAGCAGTAATGATCAGTCAGTGATCAGTATAGGATAATCTTATCTCCAGTCACCTGACAATCACCACCATAGCAGTAATGATCAGTCAGTGATCAGGTATAGGATAATCTTATCTCCATTCACCTGACAATCACCACCATAGCAGTAATGATCAGTCAGTGATCAGGTATAGGATAATCTTATCTCCAGTCACCTGACAATCCCCACCATAGCAGTAATGATCAGTCAGTGATCAGTATAGGATAATCTTATCTCCAGTCACCTGACAATCACCACCATAGCAGTAATGATCAGTCAGTGATCAGTATAGGATAATCTTATCTCCATTCACCTGACAATCACCACCATAGCAGTAATGATCAGTCAGTGATCAGTATAGGATTACTCTTATCTCCAGTCACCTGAAAATCACCACCAAAGCAGTAATGATCAGTCAGTGATCAGGTATAGGATAACTCTTATCTCCAGTCACCTGAAAATCACCACCAAAGCAGTAATGATCAGTCAGTGATCAGGTATAGGATAATCTCATCTCCATCACCTGACAATCACCACCATAGCAGTAAGAATCAGTCAGTGATCAGTATAGGATAATCTTATCTCCATTCACCTGACAATCACCACCATAGCAGTAATGATCAGTCAGTGATCAGGTATAGGATAATCTTCTCTCCATTCACCTGACAATCACCACCATAGCAGTAATGATCAGTCAGTGATCAGTATAGGATAATCTTATCTCCAGTCACCTGACAATCACCACTAGTGTTGAGCGGCATAGGCCATATTCGAATTCGCGAATATTCGCGAATATATGGACGAATATTCGTCATATATTCGCGAATATTCGCATATTCGTTATATTCCCGTTTTATTTTCGCATATGCGAAATTCGCGTATGCGAAAATTAACATATGTCAATATTAGCATACACAAAATTCGCATACGCGAAAATTCGCATATGCGAAAATTCGCATATGCTAATCTTCGCATATGCGAATTTCCGCACGCCAGTCTCACACAGTAGTATTAGAGCCTTCTTTACACCACATAAGCTGGAAGCAGAGAGGGGTGATCACTGTGATGTGTACTGTGAAGAAAAAAAAAAAAAAAAAAAAAACGAATATTCGTAATTACGAATATATAGCGCTATATTCGCGAAATTCGCGAATTCGCGAATATGCGATATTCGCGAATAATATTCGAATTGCGAATATTCGCGAGCAACACTATATCACCACCATAGCAGTAATGATCAGTCAGTGATCAGGTATAGGATAATCTTATCTCCAGTCACCTGCCAATCACCACCATAGCAGTAATGATCAGTCAGTGATCAGTATAGGATAACTCTTATCTCCAGTCACCCGACAATCACCACCATAGCAGTAATGATCAGTCAGTGATCAGTATAGGATAATCTTATCTCCATTCACCTGACAATCACCACCATAGCAGTAATGATCAGTCAGTGATCAGTATAGGATAATCTTATCTCCAGTCACCTGACAATCCCCACCATAGCAGTAATGATCAGTCAGTGATCAGTATAGGATAATCTTATCTCCATTCACCTGACAATCACCACCATAGCAGTAATGATCAGTCAGTGATCAGTATAGGATAATCTTATCTCCATTCACCTGACAATCACCACCATAGCAGTAATGATCAGTCAGTGATCAGTATAGGATAATCTTATCTCCATTCACCTGACAATCACCACCATAGCAGTAATGATCAGTCAGTGATCAGTATAGGATAATCTCATCTCCAGTCACCTGCCAATCACCACCATAGCAGTAATGATCAGTCAGTGATCAGTATAGGATAATCTTATCTCCAGTCACCTGCCAATCACCACCATAGCAGTAATGATCAGTCAGTGATCAGTATAGGATAATCTCATCTCCAGTCACCTGACAATCACCACCATAGCAGTAATGATCAGTCAGTGATCAGTATAGGATAATCTTATCTCCATTCACCTGACAATCACCACCATAGCAGTAATGATCAGTCAGTGATCAGGTATAGGATAATCTTATCTCCAGTCACCTGACAATCACCACCATAGCAGTAATGATCAGTCAGTGATCAGTATAGGATAATCTTATCTCCAGTCACCTGACAATCACCACCATAGCAGTAATGATCAGTCAGTGATCAGGTATAGGATAATCTTATCTCCAGTCACCTGACAATCACCACCATAGCAGTAATGATCAGTCAGTGATCAGTATAGGATAACCCTCATCTCCATCACCTGACAATCACCACCATAGCAGTAATGATCAGTCAGTGATCAGTATAGGATAATCTTATCTCCAGTCACCTGACAATCACCACCATAGCAGTAATGATCAGTCAGTGATCAGTATAGGATAATCTCATCTCCATTCACCTGCCAATCACCACCATAGCAGTAATGATCAGTCAGTGATCAGTATAGGATAACTCTTATCTCCAGTCACCTGACAATCCCCACCATAGCAGTAATGATCAGTCAGTGATCAGTATAGGATAATCTTATCTCCAGTCACCTGACAATCACCACCATAGCAGTAATGATCAGTCAGTGATCAGTATAGGATTACTCTTATCTCCAGTCACCTGACAATCACCACCATAGCAGTAATGATCAGTCAGTGATCAGTATAGGATAATCTTATCTCCATTCACCTGACAATCACCACCATAGCAGTAATGATCAGTCAGTGATCAGTATAGGATAATCTCATCTCCATTCACCTGACAATCACCACCATAGCAGTAATGATCAGTCAGTGATCAGTATAGGATAATCTTATCTCCAGTCACCTGACAATCACCACTATAGCGGCAATAACTTTGGCAAAGGGAAGTTCTCTGAATTGAAGGTGATGGAGAATTCCTTGAATTCTTACTGCAATCCAAGGAAAGCTTCTGTGCACTGGCTTTTTCCAACACAAAGGGGGAGATTTATCAAAACCTGTGCAGAGGAAAACTTGCCCAGTTGCCCATAGCAACCAATCAGCTCGCTGCTTTCATTTTTATGAAGGCCTGGGAAAAATGAAAGAAGCGATCTGATTGGTTGCTATGGGCAACTGGGCAAGTTTTCCTCTGCACAGGTTTTGATAAATCTCCCCCAAAGTCCCTCGGCCCATAGAAGTGGATGGGGCCTCCCACAACAGTCTGACCCTCGCTCTGCACTTGCTGAATTCCTTTTTCAAGTCCTTCCAGAAGGAAATATTATCTTTCTGGGGAATCATAGTCATTAGAAGAGACGAGACAAAAACAGAGTCTTTGACCCAAATATACATGTCCCTAATACAGTAACCCCCCCGACATGCGATGGCCCCAACATATGATCAAATCGACATACGATGCTTTTATATGTCGGGGCCATCGCATTAACTGCTATCCGACAGCGCAAAATGCTTAAGCTGCTCCCGGATAGCAGTGTAATGTGCCCCAGCAGGTTCACTTACCTATCCCTGCTGCTCCGGGTCCTCTCCGGGGTCCGGGCCTCACATAGCTGCGCACGCCATAACAACGTAATAACGTCACCAGAAAGCAAAGCTCGGACACCGGTGAAGATGGGGAAGACGCCGGAGGACCCAGAAGAAGACGCCGGAGCAGCGGGAGCTCATCGGGAGCCCCTGGGAGACCATCGGGGGCGGTTAGGATGCGGTCCGGAGCTGCGGGGACAGGTGAGTATTTAATGCACTTTTACATTGCACGAATCCCTCAACATACGATGGATTCGACAAACGATGGGTGGTATGGAAAGAGTTACCATCGTATGTTGAGGGACCACTGTAGTTGTCTCTTCAGAGGTCGGAGGGAGAGGTCGCTGTCATCAGGCCGCAGATTGTCACCATTTCGCACACTAGGTGTCTTCTTTTAGCAGAGGTTTAGCAGAGGCAAAAATAGATTCTGAATCTACAAAAAAAAATCCTGAAGAAAAATAAATGGTAAGATGGAGGATAAAGCCACATTGTACAGCAACAAACACAGTGAAACGAAAATAATGCAGCGCAGAAACAGACCAGCAGTACCAATCAGCTCCAGGAGACTGAGATCAATCCGGCCTCCTTATATAGAGGTCAGGAGGTACAGACATAAGCCTCTCCTGAGAAAGACAAATAATAATACAATATACATATAACATACATGACACATCTATAGTCTGAACCAGCCTCCTTATATAGAGGCCAGAGGAACAGACATAAGCCTCTCCTGAGAAAGACAAATAATAATAATAATAATAATAATAATAATAATACAATATACATATAACACACATGACATATCTATAGTCTGAACCAGCCTCCTTATATAGAGGTCAGGAGGTACAGACATAAGCCTCTCCTGAGAGAGACAAATAATAATAATAATAATACAATATACATATAACACACATGACATATCTATAGTCTGAACCAGCCTCCTTATATAGAGGTCAGGAGGTACAGACATAAGCCTCTCCTGAGAAAGACAAATAATAATAATAATAATACAATATACATATAACACACATGACATATCTATAGTCTGAACCAGCCTCCTTATATAGAGGTCAGGAGGTACAGACATAAGCCTCTCCTGAGAAAGACTAATAATAATAATAATAATAATACAATATACATATAACACACATGACATATCTATAGTCTGAACCAGCCTCCTTATATAGAGGTCAGGAGGTACAGACATGAGCCTCTCCTGAGAAAGACAAATAATAATAATAATAATACAATATACATATAACACACATGACATATCTATAGTCTGAACCAGCCTCCTTATATAGAGGTCAGGAGGTACAGACATGAGCCTCTCCTGAGAAAGACAAATAATAATAATAATAATACAATATACATATAACATACATGACATATCTATAGTCTGAACCAGCCTCCTTATATAGAGGCCAGAGGAACAGACATAAGCCTCTCCTGAGAAAGACAAATAATAATAATACAATATACATATAACATACATGACATATCTATAGTCTGAACCAGCCTCCTTATATAGAGGTCAGGAGGTAACGACATAAGCCTCTCCTGAGAAAGACAAATAATAATAATACAATATACATATAACACACATGACATATCTATAGTCTGAACCAGCCTCCTTATATAGAGGTCAGAGGAACAGACATAAGCCTCTCCTGAGAGAGACAAATAATAATAATAATAATACAATATACATATAACACACATGACATATCTATAGTCTGAACCAGCCTCCTTATATAGAGGTCAGGAGGTACAGACATGAGCCTCTCCTGAGAGAGACAAATAATAATAATAATAATACAATATACATATAACACACATGACATATCTATAGTCTGAACCAGCCTCCTTATATAGAGGTCAGGAGGTACAGACATGAGCCTCTCCTGAGAAAGACAAATAATAATAATAATAATACAATATACATATAACACACATGACATATCTATAGTCTGAACCAGCCTCCTTATATAGAGGTCAGGAGGTACAGACATAAGCCTCTCCTGAGAAAGACAAATAATAATAATACAATATACATATAACATACATGACATATCTATAGTCTGAACCAGCCTCCTTATATAGAGGCCAGAGGAACAGACATAAGCCTCTCCTGAGAAAGACAAATAATAATACAATATACATATAACACACATGACATATCTATAGTCTGAACCAGCCTCCTTATATAGAGGTCAGAGGAACAGACATAAGCCTCTCCTGAGAGAGACAAATAATAATAATAATAATACAATATACATATAACATACATGACATATCTATAGTCTGAACCAGCCTCCTTATATAGAGGTCAGGAGCTACAGACATAAGCCTCTCCTGAGAAAGACAAATAATAATAATAATAATAATACATATACATATAACATACATGACATATCTATAGTCTGAACCAGCCTCCTTATATAGAGGTCAGGAGGTACAGACATGAGCCTCTACTGAGAAAGACAAATAATAATAATACAATATACATATAACATACATGACATATCTATAGTCTGAACCAGCCTCCTTATATAGAGGTCAGAGGAACAGACATGAGCCTCTCCTGAGAGAGACAAATAATAATAATAATAATACAATATACATATAACACACATGACATATCTATAGTCTGAACCAGCCTCCTTATATAGAGGTCAGAGGAACAGACATGAGCCTCTCCTGAGAGAGACAAATAATAATAATAATAATACAATATACATATAACACACATGACATATCTATAGTCTGAACCAGCCTCCTTATATAGAGGCCAGGAGGTAACGACATAAGCCTCTCCTGACAGAGGCTAATAAATAATAATAATGCAGTATAACATACATGACATATCTATAGTCTTAACACCTCCTTATATAGAGGCCAGGATGAAGCAGATATAAGCCTCTCCTGATAGACTAATAATAATAATAATAATAAAAATGTAATATACATATAACATACATACACAGTGGTCCCTCAACATACGATTGTAATCCGTTCCAAATGGACCATCGTTTGCTGAAACCATCGTATGTTGAGGGATCCGTGCAAAGTAAAGTCTAGGACAGTGGTCTACAACCTGTGGACCTCCAGATGTTGCAAAACTACAACACCCAGCATGCCCGGACAGCCAACGGCTGTCCGGGCATGCTGGGAGTTGTAGTTTTGCAACATTTGGAGGTCCGCAGGTTGAAGAGCACTGGTATTGGAGGTTATACTCACGTGTCCCCGCCGCTTCGGACCCGTCACCGCTGCCCTGGATGTCGCCATCCATCGCTGTCACTCCGTCCCCGGGGTGTCCCCGATGCTCTGGCAAGGCCTCTGCTTCCCCGGCATCCTCGCTCTCCGTCACCGCCATCACGTCGCTACGCACGCCGCTCCTATTGGATGACGGGACGTCGTGCGCAGCGATGTGATGACGACGATGGAGAGCGCCAACAATGCAGGGCATCCCGAAGAGGACGCGCCGGAGCCCCGAGGACAGGTAAGTGATCGTCAGCGGACCACACGGGGCACCGTAAACGGCTATCCGGTGGTAGCTGAAGCAGTCTGCGCTGCCGGATAGCCGTTTATGTGATGGCCCCGACATACAAAAGCATCGTATGTTGATGCTGCCTTCACCATGCGATGGTCTCTGAGAGGCCATCGTATGTTGAAATGATCGTATGTCGGGGCCATCATAGGTCGGGGGGGGGGGGTGACTGTAATATACATGACATATCTATAATCTATTTAAAAAAAAATTTAAAAAAAGGACTAAACCATCCACTGTACGTTGTGGATTCTTCTTCATGGAAAAATAAGACATCCCCTGAAAATAAGACCTAGCGCATCTTTGGGAGCAAAAACAGTGTAGATAGATAGATATATATATATATATATATATATATATATACATATACATATCATTTATTGAGATATATTTTTCTTGAGTTACAATATAAGCCTAGAAACAGATATAGCAGGTCTCATGAATCAAGAAGTCAGATTTGTTTGGGGAATTTTTTGGATTTTGGGGGCAACGATAAATTCTCTGCCACCACAAACAGAAATAAATCTATCAGAGCTGATCATAGAACGTGATGTTCCCGGCTAAGATAAATACCAAAGATAATATATATCCACACAGAGAACCATGGATCAATATACAGGTCAGGCCTGGAAGAGCCGGAGAATGAAAAATATTATTGCAGGTCATGTCGTATGGCAAGAAAGGGGTTAATGCCGCGGCTGAGTGTAGTCATTTGCCCCATTAGGCTGCAGCATTCACTATTCCCCTTTACAGCCAGCGGTTTCCATGGCAATCGGCGAAGACAAACGTACGACTCCATATTTATTCAAAGCACAGCGGGGTCTGAAATTAATATTTTCGTTCTTGAAATTCTTTTTTTTTTTTTAAGAAATCTTACAATCAAGTATAATGCATAGCACCACATGGAACATTATTTCCACAATTGTAAACTAAGCCTTAAAAAAGGAACTGTTTAATGTAGGCGGAGACAGTAATAACATATCCAGAAATATATATATATATATATATATATATATATATATATATATATATATGTATAATTATCGCCTCCGGCACTTCCAGGTGGGGCTTATTGGGAAGAGGTGGGGGACGTGTGTATATATAACTCCCCCCTCTCCTACAGGGGCGGAGCACGTGACGTTTGGGGAAGTCCAGGGTCAGTGTCTGGTTTGAATTCTCCACCTAAATCGTTGGGCATCACTGTGCCGGAGCCTCGCTCTTCGCGAGCCTATCTGGGGGGGCGTATTCAGTATCCTGATGGCACGGCTGGCTGCCTCATAGTGGGATGCTGCGTTGCCTATGGACGGAAAGGTAATATACGTGCGGCATGCATCAGCTGCCGGTTGGCTCTGCCCGCAGCGGTGTCGGAGTCCGGGAGCAGCAGGCAGGTAAGTTATTACTGGAGGTGGTGCGGGCTCGGCACCTCGCGCATTCCTCGCGGATTCCTGGCCGCCCGCCTCCAGTACACATGCATTAAGCAAACTCACCCTGCTCTGCAAATAACAGTAACCTGCCCACCGCACATAGACAGACATATCAAGGTGTTCACAAGTGCTGCAGTCACCGGGAGATACGCCACGATCTGGGCTTTCCGCTCCACGATGCACTCTCAGCTTTCCACTCTTGGAACGTACCTTAGCACGTACCTTAGTCTCTGTACGGCTCATGCACTCGTGGCTTGCTCTGCTTGGGAGATTGGTGCTGCGCTTTCACTCTTACTAGTCATGCATGCACCGTAGCATTCCGCATACCAGTTAAATGATTTGGTTCACACGCTCGTAGCGGTTCGGTACATGCGCTCAGAGCAAAATCCATAGCAACCACACACGCCCATAGCACTTGTAAGGCACGCACGTTCCCAGTAAAATACAACGCACGTACTCACTCAGCATTGCACACTGCACGCACGTTCTTTAGTATCATACACTGTACGCTCGTTTACAGTAACTATACTACAGCAAAAAAAAATAATTTAAAAAAATTAAAATAAATTAATAAAAAAATATTTTAAAAAATGTATTATTAGATTTATTCTGTTCATACACTTACAGCATTTGTGCCGCTCATAAGCTCATTGCAGTCAGGCAGTACATATGCTCTTAGTTTTCCTGTTATACACGTATAACAGGTATACGGTTCATACACTCATGGTATTAAATGCAGTATGTTAGGTCATAGCTTGTGCTGGTTATTTGCCTGTAGTATTGTTCATACGCTCATCACTTTATGGCCATAGCTTTGTGCTGTTTAGTATTGTTCATACGTTCATGACATTATATCATTCACACGCTTGTAGTCTCCACTGGCAGGGGTTTTGGTGGTCGCGATGTTTACTCGCTCGTAGCTGTTACCATACATAACCCCTTAACAGTTTAGGTTCACACGCTTGTAGCATCGCTAAATGTCATATGTAGCATTTACCTATACATAGGTAGCTTATACTGTATATATGCTCATAATATTATACTGTTTCACACTCTCATTGCTGTCTACACGGTTACAGTTGATACTGTTCATACGCTCATTGCTTTCATGCAGTGCATACGCTTATAGTGTGCGGATTACAGTGACCCCCCCGACCTACGATGGCCCCGACATATGATGAAATCGACATACGATGGCCTCTCAGAGGCCATCGCATGTCAATGTCAGCATCGACATACAATGCTTTTTTATGTCGGGGCCATCGCATTAAGTGCTATCCGACAGCGCCAAATGCTTAAGCTGCTGCCGGATAGCAGCTTAATGTTCCCCGTGTGGTGCGGTAAGTATTACTTACCCCTTCACGATGCTCCGGGGTGCCCTCCGGGTCCAGCGCTGGTCTTCCGGTGTCTTCTCGGCCCTCTCCGATGACGTCAATACGCTGCTGCGCACGTCATCCAATAGGAATGGCGTACGCAGCAGCGTAATGACATCGCTACGCAGGCCAAGTAAGGCCTTGCGGAACACAGAAGAGGACCGGAGAAGACAGAAGAGGACCGGAGAAGACAGCAGAGGACCGGAGAAGACAGCGGAGAGCCCAGCAGAGGCCCGGGGACACCATCTCGAGCGGCGGGGACAGGTGAGTATAGCTTCCTATACTTTATGTTGCACGAATCCCTCAACATACGATGGATTCGACAAACGATGGCTCATTTGGAACGAATTACCATCGTATGTTGAGGGACCACTGTATTAACACTTATTATTGTACTTATTATTGTATTGATCATGGTATCCATACAATTCATACGTTTTGGCTTATACTGGTCATACACGCATTACTTTTATAATGTGCTCACGGGTAGAGCATATTCCCGTTTTGTAAACTCCATGACGTGCTTATCGTCCGTACGCTCATGGTTCAATTCATAAGCTTATGGCACACTACTCATACGCTCATAGTAGTTATACAGTTTTATATGCCATAGCATTTATACGGTACATATACTGACGGACGATACATTCATAGCATTCATACTTGGAAAACTCGTTTATTCTGCTCCCCTCATGGTGGTTGTTCTCCCACACGCTTAGTGTTTTTATATGGTCCACAAACCATTGACTTTCATGCTGATCACATGTTCTTGGCATGTACGTGGTCTTACGTTCGTTTCATACGATGTTACATTCATGACAGCCAAACGCTTCATACTTTATTACTGGTTCACACGCTCAAACCACATACTGTTCATTTGCTAAGGGTATTTCATACTGGTTACGGCGTTATACTGCCCACTCAATTATACAGTTTATACGCTCACGGCAGTTACTTTGTTCACACGCTCATGGTTTTATTTGTCATACGCTCACGGTTCTTAAATTGGTGACACGCGCATGGCCTTCGTACACTCAGGGTTCACACACATAGTGTCATGCTGTTTCATGCGGTTGTGGCATGCGCTCGTAGCAGGTATACAGCATTATACTGCGTATAGTATTTATACCTCATAGAATTATACCGCATTCATTCGTAGCACTTAGGCTGCACATGCTAATAGGCGATATACTGTACGTATACTCGTAGTAGTCATACTGCACATTCACTTAGCGTTATATTGCACATACGCTCTTAGCGTTGATACGGTAAGTATACTCATAGCATTATACTGCTCATAGTATCACACCGCATATACGCTCATAGCATTTATACCGCACATAAGCTCGTTGTATTATACCATATACATGCTCAAGTCGTTTATATTGCACATATAATTGTAGCAATACACTACACACACTCGCAGCATTTATTTCTGCTTATACAATTGTAGCAGTCATTCTGCGGACACGCCGTAGCATTTATTCTGTGTACTTGTAGCTTTTATTCTCATGGCTCCCAGACTGGGAAAACCAATAACCTAATGGAAAACAACCTAAAGTCTGATCCGGGAAAATATGAAAATAACACCAACAAACTGCTACAATGTAGAAACCTCCTCCAGGACTTCTCCCGTGCTGCACCTGTTCTCTAGAATGTTCTTCCTCATGGCTCCCAGACTGGGAAAACCAATAACCTAATGGAAAACAACCTAAAGTCCGATCCGGGAAAATAACACCAACAAACTGCTACAATGTAGAAACCAGACTGTTACAGCCAACGTCTGTCCCACAAATTATACTCCTACCCTGGACAACTGGCCATGAAGCCCATAGTACGAAGGGCATCCATCATTTCCGCTTCCTGCCTATAGGTCCCCATTAATGACGGTTCTATAATATTTATTGTTTTCTATGAACATGAACATTGTTTCCTATAATTAAATGTCCATTTAATGTCCTGAAACTGATTTACATGAAAGGTCACAGTGCGCCAATCTCGTTTTCCATTTTAAGGGACTGCAAATCAGAAGGGTATAGAGAGCCGAGCGTGTTCAGCGCGCAGTAGGACACAAAACAGACTTGTAATTATATGTTATGTGTACGACGAGAGACGAGCGGCAAAGCCAGGAAAACAGGAATAATTAGCCCGGAAATTACATGGAAATAATGTAGACAAGAAATGTAAACAGCTCCTCATGTCAACCCGACTTCATATCCTAATAAATCGGTATAGAATTGCGGCGGACTGGATAGATGGGCCTCAGTCTATACATTGTTACTGTATTTAAAGGGGATTATTTTTTTAAATCAACTGGTGCCAGAAACAGTCAGAAGCGGGGCACACCACGGAGCAACAACTAGTTTCACGTCATGTCGACGCTTCTTCCGGTTGCAGGTGTACCTTGGTACACCTGCAACCGGAAGAAGCGTCGACATGACGTGAATCTAGTTGTTGCTCCGTGGTGTGCCCCCGCTTCTGACCGTGTCTGCCGTCTTTTTCCTCCCCGCTGAAGGACTTTCTTTTCCCTGTTATTGTACGCTGCCACCTGGAATAAAGCCTTGTTCCTGTGTTCACAAAAGTCATTCTTGGGGTGAGTGCCACTTTTTTCCTGCTTCTCCTGCATATGGAGACCCTAAGGGTACGTTCGCACAGGCAAATTGTCTGCCATTGAAAAGCCACAGGAGACCCCCATTGAAGTAAATGGATAGAAACCGAATCTGCGGTGGATTTTCGGCTGCGGAAGATTCATAACTCCGCCACGTGAACCTACCCTATGTTCTGCCATGTTTTAAGACAAATGACCAAAATCACTGTGAAAATTACACCTTTTACCGCAATTTGCAGAATCGTGGTAATTCGTTGCAGCATAGCTAACTAGCCGCAACATGTGAACACGGCCAAACTAGTCCTATAATAGAATGACTTGATCCATCAGCAGCACCTTATAAAACTGATTTATTTATTAACATTTACATTACATTAAAGGGGTATTCCAGGCCAAAACTTTTTTTTTTTTATATATATATATCAACTGGCTCCGGAAAGTTAAACAGATTTGTAAAATTACTTTGATTAAAAAATCTTAATCCTTCCAATAGTTATTAGCTTCTGAAGTTGAGTTGTTGTTTTCTGTCCAACTGCTCTCTGATGACTCACGTCCCGGGAGCTGTGCAGTTCCTATGGGGATATTTTCCCATCATGCACAGCTCCCGGGACGTGACATCATCAATGAGCAGTTAGACAGAAAACTTCAGAAGCTAATAACTATTGGGAGGATTAAGATTTTTTAATAGAAGTAAATTACAAATCTGTTTAACTTTCCGCAGCCTGTTGAGATATATATATATATATATATATATATATAAAAGTTTTTGCCTGGAATACCCCTTTAAGCAGTTTAAATGCAAATCCTAACAAAATAAAGATTCCGAGGATTCTAGAATCATTACAGCTGATATTAACCAGTGGCGGAGATTGACTTCCATTGACTCCAGAGTGCAGGGAGCGTTAGATAAGGATTTAAAGGGTATGTCTATTTCTGCTTAGCTGATACTATATATAACAGTCTCTTCCTCCATCTGTAAATCTTATAATGTCCCTATAAACACAGACTCATGTGCTTTATTCTACCGGCACAAGCTTTTTATCTTTCACAATAAACTACATCTACAATTCCCTACAGCTTCAGTGTCCGCTGGAGTAAACTTCCTGGGAAAGCTGCCAAATTCTTGTAAAGTAGATTATAAATTATAATACTGACCCAAACCTGAAACTATGTGTCCTAAATGGGAGTATATAGGTAATATGTACTGGTATAACCTGGGTATATACTTTATATAATATGAATAAGTTTCTATATCTCCTGTATATAGTGATATGGACCATGCTGGTATAACCTGGTATATACTGTATATAATATATATGTACAGCTGGTATAAGTTATATATCTCCCGTATATAGTGATATGGACCATGCTGGTATATCCTAGGTATATACAGTATATAATTATATATGTACAGCTGGTATAAGTTATATATCTCCTGTATATATAGTGATATGGACCATGCTGGTATAACCTGGGTATATACTGTATATAATATATATGTACAGCTGGTATAAGTTATATATCTCCTGTATATAGTGATATGGACCATGCTGGTATAACCTGGTATATACTGTATATAATATATATGTACAGCTAGTATAAGTTATATATCTCCTGTATATAGTGATATGGACCATGCTGGTATAACCTTGGTATATACTGTATATCATTATATATGTACAGCTGGTATAAGTTATATATCTCCTGTATATAGTGATATGGACCATGCTGGTATATCCTGGGTATATACTGTATATAATATATATGTACAGCTAGTATAAGTTATATATCTCCTGTATATAGTGATATGGACCATGCTGGTATAACCTGGGTATATACTGTATATCATTATATATGTACAGCTGGTATAAGTTATATATCTCCTGTATATAGTGATATGGACCATGCTGGTATAACCTGGGTATATACTGTATATAATATATATGTACAGCTAGTATAAGTTATATATCTCCTGTATATAGTGATATGGACCATGCTGGTATAACCTGGGTATATACTGTATATCATTATATATGTACAGCTGGTATAAGTTATATATCTCCTGTATATAGTGATATGGACCATGCTGGTATATCCTGGGTATATACTGTATATAATTATATATGTACAGCTGGTTTAAGTTATATATCTCCTGTATATAGTGATATGGACCATGCTGGTATAACCTGGTATATACTGTATATAATTATATATGTACAGCTGGTATAAGTTATATATCTCCTGTATATAGTGATATGGACCATGCTGGTATAACCTGGTTATATACTTTATATAATATATATGTACAGCTGGTATAAGTTATATATCTCCTGTATATAGTGATATGGACCATGCTGGTATAACCTGGGTATATACTGTATATAATTATATATGTACAGCTGGTATAAGTTATATATCTCCTGTATATAGTGATATGGACCATGCTGGTATAACCTGGGTATATACTGTATATATATGTACAGCTGGTATAAGTTATATATCTCCTGTATATAGTGACATGGACCATGCTGGTATAACCTGAGTATATACTGTATATAATATATATGTACAGCTGGTATAAGATATATATCTCCTGTATATAGTGATATGGACCATGCTGGTATAACCTGGTATATACAGTATATAATTATATATGTACAGCTGGTATAAGTTATGTATCTCCTGTATATAGTGATATGGACCATGCTGGTATAACCTGGTATATACTATATATAATTATATATGTACAGCTGGTATAAGTTATGTATATATCTCCTGTATATAGTGATATGGACCATGCTGGTATAACCTGGGTATATACTGTATATAATTACATATTTACAGCTGGTATAAGTTATATATCTCCTGTTTCTAGTGATATGGACCATGCTGGTATAACCTGTGTATATACAGTATATAATTATATATGTACAGCTGGTATAAGTTATGTATCTCCTGTATATAGTGATATGGACCATGCTGGTATAACATGGGTATATACTGTATATAATATATATGTACAGCTGGTATAAGTTATATATCTCTCCTGTATATAGTGATATGGACCATGCTGGTATAACCTGGGTATATACTGTATATAATATATAGGTACAGCTGGTATAAGTTATATATCTCCTGTATCTAGTGATATGGACCATGCTGGTATAACCTGGGTATATACATTATATAATTGTATATGTACAACTGGTATAAGTTATATATCTCTCCTGTATATAGTGATATGGACCATGCTGGTATAACCTGGGTATATACTGTATATAATATATATGTACAGCTGGTATAAGTTATATATCTCCTATATATAGTGATATGGACCATGCTGGTATAACCTGGGTATATACTGTATATAATTATATATGTACAGCTGGTATAAGTTATATATCTAATGTATATAGTGATATGGACCATGCTGGTATAACCTGGTATATACTGTACATAATTATATATGTACAGCTGGTATAAGTTATATATCTCTTCTGTATATAGTGATTTGGACCATGCTGGTATAACCTGGTATATACTGTATATAA
This sequence comes from Hyla sarda, assembly GCF_029499605.1. Classification (NCBI taxonomy): domain Eukaryota; kingdom Metazoa; phylum Chordata; class Amphibia; order Anura; family Hylidae; genus Hyla; species Hyla sarda. Next base: position 17,367,326 of record NC_079195.1, read on the forward strand.
TATATATGTACAGCTGGTATAAGTTATATATCTCCTGTATATAGTGATATGGACCATGCTGGTATAACCTGGTATATACTGTACATAATTATATATGTACAGCTGGTATAAGTTATATATCTCCCGTATATAGTGATATGGACCATGCAGGTATAACCTGGGTATATACTGTATATAATATATATGTACAGCTGGTATAAGTTATATATCTCCTGTATATAGTGATATGGATCGTGCTGGTATATACTGTATATAATTATATATGTACAGCTGGTATAAGTTATATATCTCTCCTGTATATAGTGATACGGACCATGCTGGTATAACCTGGGTATATACTTTGTATTATTATATATGTGCAGCTGGTATAAGTTATATATATCTCCTGTATATAGTGATATGGACCATGCTGGTATAACCTGGGTATATACTGTATATAATTATATATGTACAGCTGGTATAAGTTATATATCTCCTGTATACAGTGATATGGACCATGCTGGTATAACCTGGTATATACTGTATATAATTATATATGTACAGCTGGTATAAGTTATATATCTCCTGTATTTAGTGATATGGACCATGCTGGCATAACCTGGGTATATACTGTATATAATATATATATACAGCTGGTATAAGTTATATATCTCCTGTATATAGTGATATGGACCATGCTGGTATAACCTGGGTATATACTGTATATAATATATATGTACAGCTGGTATAAGTTATATATCTCCTGTATATAGTGATATGGACCATGCTGGTATAACCTGGGTATATACTGTATATATATGTACAGCTGGTATAAGTTATATATCTCCTGTATATAGTGATATGGACCATGCTGGTATAACCTGGGTATATACTGTATATAATTATATATGTACAGCTGGTATAAATTATATATCTCCTGTATATAGTGATATGGACCATGCTGGTATAACCTGGTATATACTGTATATAATTATATATGTACAGCTGGTATAAGTTATATATCTCCTGTATATAGTGATATGGACCATGCTGGTATAACCTGGTATATACTGTATATAATATATATGTACAGCTGGTATAAGTTATATATCTCCTGTATATAGTGATATGGACCATGCTGGTATAACCTGGGTATATACTGTATATAATATATATGTACAGCTGGTATAAGTTATTTATCTCCTGTATATAGTGATATGGACCATGCTGGTATAACCTGGTATATACTGTATATAATTATATATGTACAGCTGGTATAAGTTATATATCTCCTGTATATAGTGATATGGACCATGCTGGTATAACCTGGGTATATACTGTATATAATATATATGTACAGCTGGTATAAGTTATATATCTCCTGTATCTAGTGATATGGACCATGCTGGTATAACCTGGGTATATACATTATATAATTGTATATGTACAGCTGGTATAAGTTATATATCTCTCCTGTATATAGTGATATGGACCATGCTGGTATAACCTGGGTATATACTGTATATAATATATATGTACAGCTGGTATAAGTTATATATCTCCTGTATATAGTGATATGGACCATGCTGGTATAACCTGGTATATACTGTATATAATTATATATGTACAGCTGGTATAAGTTATATATCTCTTCTGTATATAGTGATATGGACCATGCTGGTATAACCTGGGTATATACTGTATATAATATATATGTACAGCTGGTATAAGTTATATATCTCCTGTATATAGTGATATGGATCGTGCTGGTATATACTGTATATAATTATATATGTACAGCTGGTATAAGTTATATATCTCTCCTGTATATAGTGATACGGACCATGCTGGTGTAACCTGGGTATATACTTTGTATTATTATATATGTGCAGCTGGTATAAGTTATATATATCTCCTGTATATAGTGATATGGACCATGCTGGTATAACCTGGGTATATACTGTATATAATTATATATGTACAGCTGGTATAAGTTATATATCTCCTGTATACAGTGATATGGACCATGCTGGTATAACCTGGTATATACTGTATATAATTATATATGTACAGCTGGTATAAGTTATATATCTCCTGTATATAGTGATATGGACCATGCTGGTATAACCTGGGTATATACTGTATATAATATATATGTACAGCTGGTATAAGTTATATATCTCCTGTATATAGTGATATGGACCATGCTGGTATAACCTGGGTATATACTGTATATATATGTACAGCTGGTATAAGTTATATATCTCCTGTATATAGTGATATGGACCATGCTGGTATAACCTGGGTATATACTGTATATAATATATATGTACAGCTGGTATAAGTTATATATCTCCTGTATTTAGTGATATGGACCATGCTGGCATAACCTGGGTATATACTGTATATAATATATATGTACAGCTGGTATAAGTTATATATCTCCTGTATATAGTGATATGGACCATGCTGGTATAACCTGGGTATATACTGTATATAATATATATGTACAGCTGGTATAAGTTATATATCTCCTGTATATAGTGATATGGACCATGCTGGTATAACCTGGGTATATACTGTATATATATGTACAGCTGGTATAAGTTATATATCTCCTGTATATAGTGATATGGACCATGCTGGTATAACCTGGGTATATACTGTATATAATTATATATGTACAGCTGGTATAAGTTATATATCTCCTGTATATAGTGATATGGACCATGCTGGTATAACCTGGTATATACTGTATATAATTATATATGTACAGCTGGTATAAATTATATATCTCCTGTATATAGTGATATGGACCATGCTGGTATAACCTGGTATATACTGTATATAATTATATATGTACAGCTGGTATAAGTTATATATCTCCTGTATATAGTGATATGGACCATGCTGGTATAACCTGGTATATACTGTATATAATATATATGTACAGCTGGTATAAGTTATATATCTCCTGTATATAGTGATATGGACCATGCTGGTATAACCTGGTATATACGGTACTGTATATAATTATATATGTACAGCTGGTATAAGTTATATATACCTCCTGTATATAGTGATATGGACCATGCTGGTATAACCTGGGTATATACTGTATATAATATATATGTACAGCTGGTATAAGTTATATATCTCCTGTATCTAGTGATATGGACCATGCTGGTATAACCTGGTATATACTATATATAATATATATGTACAGCTGGTATAAGTTATATATCTCCTGTATATAGTGATATGGACCATGCTGGTATAACCTGGGTATATACTGTATATATATGTACAGCTGGTATAAGTTATATATCTCCTGTATATAGTGATATATGGACCATGCTGGTATAACCTGGGTATATACTGTATATAATATATATGTACAGCTGGTATAAGTTATTTATCTCCTGTATATAGTGATATGGACCATGCTGGTATAACCTGGTATATACTGTATATAATTATATATGTACAGCTGGTATAAGTTATATATCTCTCCTGTATATAGTGATATGGACCATGCTGATATAACCTGGGTATATACTGTATATAATTATATATGTACAGCTGGTATAAGTTATATATCTCCTGTATATAGTGATATGGACCATGCTGGTATAACCTGGTATATACTGTATATAATTATATATGTACAGCTGGTATAAGTTATATATCTCTTCTGTATATAGTGATATGGACCATGCTGGTATAACCTGGGTATATACTGTATATAATTATATATGTACAGCTGGTATAAGATATATATCTCCTGTATATAGTGATATGGACCATGCTGGTATAACCTGGTATATACTGTATATAATTATATATGTACAGCTGGTATAAGTTATATATCTCTCCTGTATATAGTGATACGGACCATGCTGGTATAACCTGGGTATATACTTTGTATTATTATATATGTGCAGCTGGTATAATTTATATATATCTCCTGTATACAGTGATATGGACCATGCTGGTATAACCTGGTATATACTATATATAATATATATGTACAGCTGGTATAAGTTATATATCTCCTGTATATAGTGATATGGACCATGCTGGTATAACCTGGTATATACTGTATATAATTATATATGTACAGCTGGTATAAGTTATATATCTCTCCTGTATATAGTGATACGGACCATGCTGGTATAACCTGGGTATATACTTTGTATTATTATATATGTGCAGCTGGTATAAGTTATATATATCTCCTGTATACAGTGATATGGACCATGCTGGTATAACCTGGTATATACTATATATAATATATATGTACAGCTGGTATAAGTTATATATCTCCTGTATATAGTGATATGGACCATGCTGGTATAACCTGGGTATATACTGTATATATATGTACAGCTGGTATAAGTTATATATCTCCTGTATATAGTGATATGGACCATGCTGGTATAACCTGGGTATATACTGTATATAATATATATGTACAGCTGGTATAAGTTATTTATCTCCTGTATATAGTGATATGGACCATGCTGGTATAACCTGGTATATACGGTATATAATATATATGTACAGCTGGTATAAGTTATATATCTCCTGTATATAGTGATATGGACCATGCTGGTATAACCTGGGTATATACTGTATATAATATATATGTACAGCTGGTATAAGTTATATATCTCTTCTGTATATAGTGATATGGACCATGCTGGTATAACCTGGGTATATACTGTATATAATATATATGTACAGCTGGTATAAGTTATATATCTCTCCTGTATATAGTGATACGGACCATGCTGGTATAACCTGGGTATATACTTTGTATTATTATATATGTGCAGCTGGTATAAGTTATATATATCTCCTGTATACAGTGATATGGACCATGCTGGTATAACCTGGTATATACTATATATAATATATATGTACAGCTGGTATAAGTTATATATCTCCTGTATATAGTGATATGGACCATGCTGGTATAACCTGGGTATATACTGTATATATATGTACAGCTGGTATAAGTTATATATCTCCTGTATATAGTGATATGGACCATGCTGGTATAACCTGGGTATATACTGTATATAATATATATGTACAGCTGGTATAAGTTATTTATCTCCTGTATATAGTGATATGGACCATGCTGGTATAACCTGGTATATACTGTATATAATATATATGTACAGCTGGTATAAGTTATATATCTCCTGTATATAGTGATATCGACCATGCTGGTATAACCTGGTATATACTGTATATAATTATATATGTACAGCTGGTATAAGTTATACATCTCCTGTATATAGTGATATGGACCATGCTGGTATAACCTGGGTATATACTGTATATAATATATATGTACAGCTGGTATAAGTTATATATCTCCTGTATATAGTGATATGGACCATGCTGGTATAACCTGGTATATACTGTATATAATTATATATGTACAGCTGGTATAAGTTATATATCTCTTCTGTATATAGTGATATGGACCATGCTGGTATAACCTGGGTATATACTGTATATAATATATATGTACAGCTGGTATAAGTTATATATCTCCTGTATATAGTGATATGGACCATGCTGGTATAACCTGGTATATACTGTATATAATTATATATGCACAGCTGGTATAAGTTATATATCTCTTCTGTATATAGTGATACGGACCATGCTGGTATAACCTGGGTATATACTTTGTATTATTATATATGTGCAGCTGGTATAAGTTATATATATCTCCTGTATACAGTGATATGGACCATGCTGGTATAACCTGGTATATACTATATATAATATATATGTACAGCTGGTATAAGTTATATATCTCCTGTATATAGTGATATGGACCATGCTGGTATAACCTGGGTATATACTGTATATATATGTACAGCTGGTATAAGTTATATATCTCCTGTATATAGTGATATGGACCATGCTGGTATAACCTGGGTATATACTGTATATAATATATATGTACAGCTGGTATAAGTTATTTATCTCCTGTATATAGTGATATGGACCATGCTGGTATAACCTGGTATATACTGTATATAATATATATGTACAGCTGGTATAAGTTATATATCTCCTGTATATAGTGATATGGACCATGCTGGTATAACCTGGGTATATACTGTATATAATATATATGTACAGCTGGTATAAGTTATATATCTCCTGTATATAGTGGTATGGGCCATGCTGGTATAACCTGGTATATACTGTATATAATATATATGTGCAGCTGGTATAAGTTATATATCTCCTGCACATAGTGATATGGACCATGCTGGTATAACCTGGTATATACTGTATATAATATATATGTACAGTTGGTATAAGTTATATATCTCCTGTATATAGTGATATGGACCATGCTGGTATAACCTGGGTATATACTGTATATAATATATATGTACAGCTGGTATAAGTTATATATCTCCTGTATATAGTGGTATGGGCCATGCTGGTATAACCTGGTATATACTGTATATAATATATATGTGCAGCTGGTATAAGTTATATATCTCCTGCACATAGTGATATGGACCATGCTGGTATAACCTGGTATATACTGTATATAATATATATGTACAGCTGGTATAAGTTATATATCTCCTGTATATAGTGATATGGACCATGCTGGTATAACCTGGTATATACTGTATATAATTATATATGTACAGCTGGTATAAGTTATATATCTCCTGTATCTAGTGATATGGACCATGCTGGTATAACCTGGGTATATACATTATATAATTGTATATGTACAGCTGGTATAAGTTATATATCTCTCCTGTATATAGTGATATGGACCATGCTGGTATAACCTGGGTATATACTGTATATAATATATATGTACAGCTGGTATAAGTTATATATCTCCTGTATATAGTGATATGGACCATGCTGGTATAACCTGGTATATACTGTATATAATTATATATGTACAGCTGGTATAAGTTATATATCTCTTCTGTATATAGTGATATGGACCATGCTGGTATAACCTGGGTATATACTGTATATAATATATATGTACAGCTGGTATAAGTTATATATCTCCTGTATATAGTGATATGGATCGTGCTGGTATATACTGTATATAATTATATATGTACAGCTGGTATAAGTTATATATCTCTCCTGTATATAGTGATACGGACCATGCTGGTATAACCTGGGTATATACTTTGTATTATTATATATGTACAGCTGGTATAAGTTATATATATCTCCTGTATATAGTGATATGGACCATGCTGGTATAACCTGGGTATATACTGTATATAATTATATATGTACAGCTGGTATAAGTTATATATCTCCTGTATTTAGTGATATGGACCATGCTGGCATAACCTGGGTATATACTGTATATAATATATATGTACAGCTGGTATAAGTTATATATCTCCTGTATATAGTGATATGGACCATGCTGGTATAACCTGGGTATATACTGTATATATATGTACAGCTGGTATAAGTTATATATCTCCTGTATATAGTGATATGGACCATGCTGGTATAACCTGGGTATATACTGTATATATATGTACAGCTGGTATAAGTTATATATCTCCTGTATATAGTGATATGGACCATGCTGGTATAACCTGGGTATATACTGTATATAATTATATATGTACAGCTGGTATAAATTATATATCTCCTGTATATAGTGATATGGACCATGCTGGTATAACCTGGTATATACTGTATATAATTATATATGTACAGCTGGTATAAGTTATATATCTCCTGTATATAGTGATATGGACCATGCTGGTATAACCTGGTATATACTGTATATAATATATATGTACAGCTGGTATAAGTTATATATCTCCTGTATATAGTGATATGGACCATGCTGGTATAACCTGGGTATATACTGTATATAATATATATGTACAGCTGGTATAAGTTATTTATCTCCTGTATATAGTGATATGGACCATGCTGGTATAACCTGGTATATACTGTATATAATTATATATGTACAGCTGGTATAAGTTATATATCTCATGTATCTAGTGATATGGACCATGCTGGTATAACCTGGGTATATACATTATATAATTGTATATGTACAGCTGGTATAAGTTATATATCTCTCCTGTATATAGTGATATGGACCATGCTGGTATAACCTGGGTATATACTGTATATAATATATATGTACAGCTGGTATAAGTTATATATCTCCTGTATATAGTGATATGGACCATGCTGGTATAACCTGGTATATACTGTATATAATTATATATGTACAGCTGGTATAAGTTATATATCTCTTCTGTATATAGTGATATGGACCATGCTGGTATAACCTGGGTATATACTGTATATAATATATATGTACAGCTGGTATAAGTTATATATCTCCTGTATATAGTGATATGGATCGTGCTGGTATATACTGTATATAATTATATATGTACAGCTGGTATAAGTTATATATCTCTCCTGTATATAGTGATACGGACCATGCTGGTATAACCTGGGTATATACTTTGTATTATTATATATGTGCAGCTGGTATAAGTTATATATATCTCCTGTAAATAGTGATATGGACCATGCTGGTATAACCTGGGTATATACTGTATATAATTATATATGTACAGCTGGTATAAGTTATATATCTCCTGTATACAGTGATATGGACCATGCTGGTATAACCTGGTATATACTGTATATAATTATATATGTACAGCTGGTATAAGTTATATATCTCCTGTATTTAGTGATATGGACCATGCTGGCATAACCTGGGTATATACTGTATATAATATATATGTACAGCTGGTATAAGTTATATATCTCCTGTATATAGTGATATGGACCATGCTGGTATAACCTGGGTATATACTGTATATAATATATATGTACAGCTGGTATAAGTTATATATCTCCTGTATATAGTGATATGGACCAGGCTGGTATAACCTGGGTATATACTGTATATATATGTACAGCTGGTATAAGTTATATATCTCCTGTATATAGTGATATGGACCATGCTGGTATAACCTGGTATATACTGTATATAATTATATATGTACAGCTGGTATAAATTATATATCTCCTGTATATAGTGATATGGACCATGCTGGTATAACCTGGTATATACTGTATATAATTATATATGTACAGCTGGTATAAGTTATATATCTCCTGTATATAGTGATATGGACCATGCTGGTATAACCTGGTATATACTGTATATAATATATATGTACAGCTGGTATAAGTTATATATCTCCTGTATATAGTGATATGGACCATACTGGTATAACCTGGTATATACTGTATATAATATATATGTACAGCTGGTATAAGTTATATATCTCCTGTATATAGTGATATGGACCATACTGGTATAACCTGGTATATACTGTATATAATATATATGTACAGCTGGTATAAGTTATATATCTCCTGTATATAGTGATATGGACCATGCTGGTATAACCTGGGTATATACTATATATAATATATATGTACAGCTGGTATAAGTTATATATCTCCTGTATATAGTGATATGGACCATGCTGGTATAACCTGGTATATACTGTATATAATATATATGTACAGCTGGTATAAGTTATATATCTCCTGTATATAGTGATATGGACCATGCTGGTATAACCTGGGTATATACTGTATATAATATATATGTACAGCTGGTATAGGTTATATATCTCCTGTATATAGTGATATGGACCATGCTGGTATAACCTGGTATATACGGTACTGTATATAATATATATGTACAGCTGGTATAAGTTATATATATACCTCCTGTATATAGTGATATGGACCATGCTGGTATAACCTGGGTATATACTGTATATAATATATATGTACAGCTGGTATAAGTTATATATCTCCTGTATATAGTGATATGGACCATGCTGGTATAACCTGGGTATATACTGTATATAATATATATGTACAGCTGGTATAAGTTATATATCTCCTGTATCTAGTGATATGGACCATGCTGGTATAACCTGGTATATACTATATATAATATATATGTACAGCTGGTATAAGTTATATATCTCCTGTATATAGTGATATGGACCATGCTGGTATAACCTGGTTATATACTGTATATATATGTACAGCTGGTATAAGTTATATATCTCCTGTATATAGTGATATGGACCATGCTGGTATAACCTGGGTATATACTGTATATAATATATATGTACAGCTGGTATAAGTTATTTATCTCCTGTATATAGTGATATGGACCATGCTGGTATAACCTGGTATATACTGTATATAATTATATATGTACAGCTGGTATAAGTTATATATCTCTCCTGTATATAGTGATATGGACCATGCTGATATAACCTGGTATATACTGTATATAATTATATATGTACAGCTGGTATAAGTTATATATCTCTTCTGTATATAGTGATATGGACCATGCTGGTATAACCTGGGTATATACTGTATATAATATATATGTACAGCTGGTATAAGTTATATATCTCCTGTATATAGTGATATGGACCATGCTGGTATAACCTGGTATATACTGTATATAATTATATATGTACAGCTGGTATAAGTTATATATCTCTCCTGTATATAGTGATACGGACCATGCTGGTATAACCTGGGTATATACTTTGTATTATTATATATGTACAGCTGGTATAAGTTATATATATCTCCTGTATACAGTGATATGGACCATGCTGGTATAACCTGGTATATACTATATATAATATATATGTACAGCTGGTATAAGTTATATATCTCCTGTATATAGTGATATGGACCATGCTGGTATAACCTGGGTATATACTGTATATATATGTACAGCTGGTATAAGTTATATATCTCCTGTATATAGTGATATGGACCATGCTGGTATAACCTGGGTATATACTGTATATAATATATATGTACAGCTGGTATAAGTTATTTATCTCCTGTATATAGTGATATGGACCATGCTGGTATAACCTGGGTATATACATTATATAATTGTATATGTACAGCTGGTATAAGTTATATATCTCTCCTGTATATAGTGATATGGACCATGCTGGTATAACCTGGGTATATACTGTATATAATATATATGTACAGCTGGTATAAGTTATATATCTCCTGTATATAGTGATATGGACCATGCTGGTATAACCTGGTATATACTGTATATAATTATATATGTACAGCTGGTATAAGTTATATATCTCTTCTGTATATAGTGATATGGACCATGCTGGTATAACCTGGGTATATACTGTATATAATATATATGTACAGCTGGTATAAGTTATATATCTCCTGTATATAGTGATATGGATCGTGCTGGTATATACTGTATATAATTATATATGTACAGCTGGTATAAGTTATATATCTCTCCTGTATATAGTGATACGGACCATGCTGGTATAACCTGGGTATATACTTTGTATTATTATATATGTACAGCTGGTATAAGTTATATATATCTCCTGTATATAGTGATATGGACCATGCTGGTATAACCTGGGTATATACTGTATATAATTATATATGTACAGCTGGTATAAGTTATATATCTCCTGTATTTAGTGATATGGACCATGCTGGCATAACCTGGGTATATACTGTTTATAATATATATGTACAGCTGGTATAAGTTATATATCTCCTGTATATAGTGATATGGACCATGCTGGTATAACCTGGGTATATACTGTATATATATGTACAGCTGGTATAAGTTATATATCTCCTGTATATAGTGATATGGACCATGCTGGTATAACCTGGGTATATACTGTATATATATGTACAGCTGGTATATGTTATATATCTCCTGTATATAGTGATATGGACCATGCTGGTATAACCTGGGTATATACTGTATATAATTATATATGTACAGCTGGTATAAATTATATATCTCCTGTATATAGTGATATGGACCATGCTGGTATAACCTGGTATATACTGTATATAATTATATATGTACAGCTGGTATAAGTTATATATCTCCTGTATATAGTGATATGGACCATGCTGGTATAACCTGGTATATACTGTATATAATATATATGTACAGCTGGTATAAGTTATATATCTCCTGTATATAGTGATATGGACCATGCTGGTATAACCTGGGTATATACTGTATATAATTTATATGTACAGCTGGTATAAGTTATATATATACCTCCTGTATATAGTGATATGGACCATGCTGGTATAACCTGGGTATATACTGTATATAATATATATGTACAGCTGGTATAAGTTATATATCTCCTGTATCTAGTGATATGGACCATGCTGGTATAACCTGGTATATACTATATATAATATATATGTACAGCTGGTATAAGTTATATATCTCCTGTATATAGTGATATGGACCATGCTGGTATAACCTGGGTATATACTGTATATATATGTACAGCTGGTATAAGTTATATATCTCCTGTATATAGTGATATGGACCATGCTGGTATAACCTGGGTATATACTGTATATAATATATATGTACAGCTGGTATAAGTTATTTATCTCCTGTATATAGTGATATGGACCATGCTGGTATAACCTGGTATATACTGTATATAATTATATATGTACAGCTGGTATAAGTTATATATCTCTCCTGTATATAGTGATATGGACCATGCTGATATAACCTGGGTATATACTGTATATAATTATATATGTACAGCTGGTATAAGTTATATATCTCTCCTGTATATAGTGATATGGACCATGCTGGTATAACCTGGGTATATACTGTATATAATATATATGTACAGCTGGTATAAGTGATATATCTCCTGTATATAGTGATATGGACCATGCTGGTATAACCTGGTATATACTGTATATAATTATATATGTACAGCTGGTATAAGTTATATATCTCTCCTGTATATAGTGATATGGACCATGCTGATATAACCTGGGTATATACTGTATATAATTATATATGTACAGCTGGTATAAGTTATATATCTCTCCTGTATATAGTGATATGGACCATGCTGGTATAACCTGGGTATATACTGTATATAATATATATGTACAGCTGGTATAAGTTATATATCTCCTGTATATAGTGATATGGACCATGCTGGTATAACCTGGTATATACTGTATATAATTATATATGTACAGCTGGTATAAGTTATATATCTCTTCTGTATATAGTGATATGGACCATGCTGGTATAACTTGGGTATATACTGTATATAATATATATGTACAGCTGGTATAAGTTATATATCTCCTGTATATAGTGATATGGACCATGCTGGTATAACCTGGTATATACTGTATATAATTATATATGTACAGCTGGTATAAGTTATATATCTCTCCTGTATATAGTGATACGGACCATGCTGGTATAACCTGGGTATATACTTTGTATTATTATATATGTGCAGCTGGTATACGTTATATATATCTCCTGTATACAGTGATATGGACCATGCTGGTATAACCTGGTATATACTGTATATAATTATATATGTATAGCTGGTATAAGTTATATATCTCCTGTATATAGTGATATGGACCATGCTGGTATAACCTGGGTATATACTGTATATATATGTACAGCTGGTATAAGTTATATATCTCCTGTATATAGTGATATGGACCATGCTGGTATAACCTGGGTATATACTGTATATAATATATATATGTACAGCTGGTATAAGTTAAATATCTCCTGTATATAGTGATATGGACCATGCTGGTATAACCTGGGTATATACTGTATATAATATATGTACAGCTGGTATAAATTATATATCTCCTGTATATAGTGATATGGACCATGCTGGTATAACCTGGTATATACTGTATATAATTATATATGTACAGCTGTTATAAGTTATATATAACCTGTATATAGTGATATGGACCATGCTGGTATAACCTGGTGTATACTGTATATAATATATATGTACAGCTGGCATAAGTTATATGTCTCCTGTATATAGTGATATGGACCATGCTGGTATAACCTGGGTATATACTGTATATAAATGTACAGCTGGTATAAGTTATATATCTCCTGTATATAGTGATATGGACCATGCTGGTATATCCTGGGTATATACTGTATATAATTATGTATGTACAGCTGGTATAAGTTATATATCTCCTGTGTATAGTGATATGGACCATGCTGGTATAACCTGTATATACTGTATATAATCATATATGTACAGCTGGTATAAGTTATATATCTTCTGTATATAGTGATATGGACAATGCTGGTATAACCTGTATATACTGTATATAATTATATATGTACAGCTGGTATAAGTTATATATCTCCTGTATATAGTGATATGGATCATGCTGGTATAATCTGGGTATATACTGTATATAATATATATGTACAGCTGGTATAAGTTATATATCTCCTGTATATAGTGATATGGACCATGCTGGTATAACCTGGTATATACTGTATATAATTATATATGTACAGCTGGTATAAGTTATATATCTCCTGTATATAGTGATATGGATCATGCTGGTATAACCTGGTATATACTGTATATAATATATATATACAGCTGGTATAAGTTATATATCTCCTGTATATAGTGATATGGACCATGCTGGTATAACCTGGGTATATACTGTATATAATATATATGTACAGCTGGTATAAGTTATATATCTCCTGTATATAGTGATAACGATCATGCTGGTATAATCTGGGTATATACTGTATATAATTATGTATGTACAGCTGGTATAAGATATATAGTGATATGGATCATGCTGGTATAATCTGCGTATATACTGTATATAATATATATGTACAGCTGGTATAAGTTATATATCTCCTGTATATAGTGATATGGACCATGCTGGTATAATCTGGGTATATACTGTATATAATATATATGTACAGCTGGTATAAGTTATATATCTCCTGTATATAGTGATAAGGACCATGCTGGTATAACCTGGTATATACTGTATATAATTATATATGTACAGCTGGTATAAGTTATATATCTCCTGTATATAGTGATATGGACCATGCTGGTATAACCTGGTATATACTGTATATAATTATGTATGTACAGCTGGTATAAGTTATATATCTCCTGTATATAGTGATAAGGACCATGCTGGTATAACCTGGGTATATACTGTATATAATATATATGTACAGCTGGTATAAGTTATATATCTCCTGTATATAGTGATATGGATCATGCTGGTATAATCTGGGTATATACTGTATATAATATATATGTACAGCTGGTATAAGTTATATATCTCCTGTATATAGTGATATGGATCATGCTGGTATAATCTGGGTATATACTGTATATAATTGTTATTTATTGATATGGACCATGTTGACATAACCTGGGTATCTAATGAGATGCGTCCATCACTATTACACCATTATACGCTATTCTATTTTAGCTCTAAACAATAATTATATCTTTTGTGATACCCAAATAGAGGCGCGGCGCAAAAACAAACAGATTAACCCTTCGCCTGCCAGACTATGTTGGACAGAAGAGATACACTATCCGGCGCTGGTATCAGATCCCAGGATGCGGTCGTCTCTCTCTGAATCTTTGACGCCGCTGAAAGCTGACGTGAACATAATACCAAACAAAGAGATCCGTCTATCAGAGTCCGAAATTCTCTGTTGACACAAGATGTAAATGACTCGGCAAATGGAAGCAAAAAATATCCGAGGTAGAGCTGGCACACCTTCTTTCAGCTGCGATTGTGCCACGCTGAGTGCACGCTGATCTGCTTGGCTGCAAAACAAATAAACTCTGCGCAGTAATTTTCCAAATCAAATACATCTAGATACAATGTAACTGTATTGGGGGGGGGGGGGGCATGAAAAGGCCATACAGCCGGGTTGGCATGGGGGCAGCTCGACCAGATGTTACACTGAAGTACAGGGGATTTTGCTGGATAAATCCAAGCAATGGAACACAGAACAGAACAAGTTGTAGTTAAAGGGGTACTCCACTGGAAAAAAAAATTTCTAAATCAACTGGTACCAGAAAGTTATACAGATATGTACTTCTATTTAAGAATCTTAACTTATCAGCTGCTGTATGCTCCACAGGAAGTTCTTTTCTTTTAGAATTTTCTTTCTGTCTGACCACAGTGCTCTCTGCTGACACCTCTGTCCATGGCAGGAACTGTCCAGAGCAGGAGAGGTTTGCTATGGGGATTTGTAACTACTCTGGAAAGTTCCTAAAATGGACAGAGGTGTCAGCAGAGAGCACTGTGGTCAGACAGAAAGGAAAGAACTTCCTCTGGAGCATACAGCAGCTCTGGAAGGATTAACATTTTTAATAGAAGTAATTTACAAATCTGTTTAACTTTCTGGCACCAGTTGATTTAGAATTTTTTTTTTCCAGTGGAGTACCCCTTTAACGCCCAGTATGCCCTATGGTCATTGTTTTTTGTGGCCCCAAAAAGGAAAAAAGGAGGCTCAGCTTCTGTCTAAATAAGTGGTCTCCAAACTGTTGACCTCCAGCTGTTGCAAAACTACAACCCCCAGCATTGTACATATGCCTCTGGTACACTGCCCCTAGTGGCCACAAAAATGTATTTATTTTTTTTTATTAAAAAGCACTACCACTCCTGTCCACAGGTTGTGTGCAGTACTGCAGCTTAGTCCCATTTACTTCAATGAAGCTGAGCTGCAATACCAGACACAACCTGTGAACAGGAGTGGTGCTGTTTTAGCAAAACATAGAAAGCAGCATTCTTGTAATACTGGACAACCCTTTTAAACTCACCATTATTTCACGTTCTGTATTTCCTGGATCTAGGACCCCTATAGCAGACAGGCCATGTATTATTATAAATTATTATTATTATTATTATTATTTTACTTGTACAAACAATATATATGTATTCTAAAAGTATTAATTATATTATAAAATATAGTAATACAATACAATTATTTTTGTTAGTACTATTATTATAATTGTTTTATTATTATTTTTCATATTATTATCATTATCATTATTGACAAAAACATATTATGAAATAATTAATTATATAATTTAAAAAAATTACAGTGACCCCCTGACCTACGATGGCCCCGACATACGATAATTTGAGCATACGATCACTCTCAGAGACCATTGCATGTTGAAGGCAGCATCACCATACAATGCTTTTGTATGTCGGGGCCATCGCATAAACGGCTATCCGGCAGCGCAGACTGCTTCACCTGCCACCAGATAGTCATTTAAGGATCCTCGTGTGGTCCGGTGATGGTCTCTTACCTGTCCCCGACGTTCCGGACCGTCCTCTTCAGGCTCCGCTGCATCGCCGTCGCTCTCCTTCGTTGTTGTCACGTTGCCGCGCACGCCGTCCCGTCATCCAATAGGAGCGGCGATGAAGAGCAACGATCCCGGCCAGCAGAGACGGTCCGGAGCAGCGGGGACACCCCAGGGAAGCGGCGACAGCGATGGAGGGCGATATCCAGGGCAGCGGTGACAGTCCGGAGCGGCGGGGACAGGTGAGTATAACTTCCTATTCTCTTCATTGCACGGATCCCTCAACATACAATGGTTTCAACTAACGATGGTTCATTTGGAACAAATTTTTATCATATGTTGAGGGATCACTGTATACAATACAATTATTATTTATTATTATTAGTAGTAATTGACTTGAACAAAAGTATATACGGTATTATAAAAGTATAAATTATTATACAATAAAATGTACAAAAAAAAAGAAAAAGAAAATTATACAATACAATTATTATTTTTGTATTATTATTATAATTATCATTAATAATTGACTTGTACAAAAATATATGATAAAAGTTTTCATTATATAATTAAATATAAAAAAATGATTTATACAATTATTATCAAATATTATTAATACTAATCATCATCATAATTATTACTATTATAATCATTATTAATTGACTTGTACAAAAAAAATATAGCATAAAAAGCAGTAAAAATAAAATATAAGAAAAAATACAATTATTGTTATTATTTATTATTATTCTTAATAATAATCAATGTATAAACTTTGGTTTACTTGTTGTCTTATCAGTAAATTATATAGATTACATAAATTAAACATTACTCCCTTCCCCCTCGTCACCCTGACTGAGTTTCTTGGCATTGCACCCATACCTGTGCCAGTCATAATGAAAGGCTTTCGAGCTCTTTGTGTTATATTTAGTCTCACTGGAGCAACGCTGAGATATGTGTCCTCTCGCTCTATATACAAAGTAACACAAACACCCCATATATCAGTCAGCATAACAGGAATAATGAGCTGCAAGAGCCACAGAGTCACTGAGCAATGTCTCATCCCTGACACGCCAAAGCTTAGTAAAATGCAGTAAGAGTAGGGAAGTGCGGGTGATAGTGACTGTGAATAGTGCACCATGGTGCGGTTATATAGCTGGCCTATATAATAGTTGGATTCATCAGGGTACAACAAAGACCATGGGCTGCTGCAATATATTGGGGGTCATTACTGTTATGACCCTTAAGGACGCAGGGTTTTTAATTTTTTTAATTTTTTTTTTATTCTTCCTCCACGCCTTCTAATAATTATTTCAATTTTCCGCCTACAAACCATTATGAGGCTTGTTTTTTGCGTGACCAAATGTATTTTGTAATGACATTTTTTTTCTTACCGTAAAATGTACGGCAAAACGAATATTTGTGGGCAGGAGTCGGAAAAAAATAAGCAACTTTTCAAATTTTGAGGGCTTTCGTTTTTCCGCAGTGCACTTTGTGATAAAAATGACAATCTCTTTCTCTATTCTGTGGGTGAATATGATTAAAACGATCCACATTTTTACATGTTTGTCTGCCTAAAAAATAAAAAAAATAAACCTTTTGTAAAAGAAATAAAAATGCTTAAAATTTAGTTGTCCATTTTTTTATTTGTAAAATAGGAAACGGTGGTGCTTTAATTTTTATTGGGGGAGGGGCCTATTTACATTTAAAAAAAACTTTTTATTTTATTGCTTTTTTCTTACGTTTTTTACATCCCCACAGGGGACAATTTGTAGAATTCTGCTATGCACTGAAAAGTATTAGATACATGATAATAAACTAATAATTTAAAAAAAACATAAAAAATATTCCAAAAGTCCTCCAAATGCACACAAATGTGTACAAAACTGGGTCCCACAAATATTTGATGCATGAAAAAAAAAATCAGGATGCATAACAAAAAATAAACTGACCCTTAACTCAACAATATCGTAACAAAATTCTTGTCATTTAACCTCTATCCCGACTGGTTTCCCCATATTTTCATAGTTGGATTCATCAGGGGACAACAAAGACCAAAATAATCATCTTAAAAAGAGAGCACAGATAACATGGGTTCAGATATTCATAAGCAAAGCACTATGAAAACCAAAGAATACCATAATCCATAATAAAAAGAAAAAACATAAAAAATAATATTCCAAAAGTACTCTTAATAAAAACAAAAGTGTTTAAAACTTTGTCCCACAAAGACTTGATAAATGAAAATAAACACCAGGACTTGACGCATAACAGAACATATACCGACCCCTTGTGCAATATTGTGACTCCAGCATTATTTACTGTCATTTCACGTCTATCTTGACGTGTTTCCCCTCATTTTTTTTTTTATTTGGATTCATCATGGGACAACAAAGACCAAACTAATCATCTAAAAAAAAAGAACACATATAATATGGCTTCAGATATTCATAAGCAAAACACCATGAAAACCAAAGAATACCATGGTCCATAATAAAAAAAAACATGAAATAAATAGACCAAAAGCTCTCTAAATAAACGCAAAACTGGGTCCCACAAAGACTTGATAAATTAAAATAAACTCCAGGACTTGATGTATAACAAAACATCTTCCAACCCCTAGTGCAATATTGTAACTCCCACATTAATTCCTGTCATTCTAACCTCTTTCCCAACATGTTTCCCCTATTATTTTAATAGTTGGATCCTCAGTGGACAGCAAAGATGGGATCATCATCTCAAAAAGAGATCACAGAAAGCATGGCTTAAGTTATTTATAAACAAAACACCATGAAAAACAAAGAATACCACAAAAAAAACTAAGAATACCAATACCATAATAAAAACAAAACAAAAAATATTCCAAAAGTCTAAACAATCACAAATACATACAAAACTGGGTGCCACTAAGACTTGATAAAAAAAAAACACCAGGACATCATCCATAACAGAACATATATGGACCCCTAGTGCAATATTGTGACTTAAATATTAATTTCTATCATTTTTACCTCCATCCCGACATGTTTCCCCTATTGTTTTAATAGTTGGGTTCATCAGGGAACAACAAAGATCAGGATCATCATCTCAAAATGAGAGCATAGACAAAATGGCTTTAGTTATTGATAAGCAAACCACTGTGAAAACCAATGAAGACCACTGTCCAAAATATGGACCACTCACTCAGATTCCCTTAAGATGTGGTGGGTGAGGACCGCAGGAGACTGATGCCTCATTCTGATGCAGGTCATGAGGTTGTCATGGGCAGCAGACAAGACGATAGATATCTTAAATGACAAGGCCTACAGAACACAGAGAGCGTGAAGAATAATAACTCCCAGCATGCCCTGGAAGTGGCAGAAATGTTGGGAGTTGTAGTTCTGCAACAGCTTGGCAACCACTGCAGAGGGAACTACTGGAAGTGGAATGTTGAGCTGAGCTGTGCTATGGTCCTGCGATCTGTATACTATGTCACAAGTGATTCATATTCCTAGTTACATATTATCTATTGATGTGGAAACTTTAGTGTGGTGTTTCCCAACCAGGGTGCCTTCAGCTGTTGCAAAACTACAACTCCCAGCATGCCAGGACAGCCTTTGGCTGTCCTGGCATGCTGGGAGTTGTAGTTTTGCAACAGCTGGGGGCACCCTGGTTGGGAAACACTGCGGTAGGGTAACATTTAGGGATATCACATTCCATAATCACATTTCGTGACATGGACTATAGGTCTATGGTGATATATTAGGATCCTGTGATTTAAAATCTGATAATCTTATTACCCAGAATAACCAGTTTTTCCACTTTCGCTCCCTATTTGTCATGATAACCCTGCCTCCAATTGTGGTTCTATGTGAGGAAGTTGTATTTGTGCACGCTTGAGTCACATGATCCGTATCTCAAGACTATGCTCACTTTGACTCACCACATGGTTTGTTAACTCGCTCAGCAGCACCCATTTTCAGATATCAGCACTTGTGCCCCCACACAATAGTATAGCCCTCCACACAGTAATATGATCCCAAACAGTAATATGACCCTCACATAGTAATATGGCCCAACACACAGTAATATGGCCCCACATAGTAATATGGCCCCCCAATATGGTTCCCACACAGTAATATGGCCTCCACACAGTAATATGGCCCCCACACATTAATATGGCCCCCCACACAGTAATATGGCACCCACACAGGAATATGCCCCCCACACAGTAATATGGCCTCCACACAGTAATATGGCCCCCACACAGTAATATGGCCCCCACACAGTAATATGGCCCCCACGCGTAATATGTCTCCCACACAGTAATATGGCCCACACACAGTAATATGCCCCCCACACAGTAATATGGCCTCCACACAGTAATATGGCCCCCCACACAGTAATATAACCTCCACACAGTAATATGGCCCCCACACAGTAATATAACCCCCACACAGTAATATAACCTCCACACAGTAATTTGACCCACACACAGTAATATAACCCCCACACAGTAATATGGCCCCCCACACAGTAATATAACCTCCACACAGTAATATAACCCCCACACAGTAATATAACCTCCACACAGTAATTTGACCCACACACAGTAGTATGCCCCCCACACAGTAGTATAGCCTCCATGCAGTCATATGGCCTCCACACAGTTAAATAACCACACACAGTAATATGGCCTCCACACAGTAATATGCCCCCCCCCACAGTAATATGGCCTCCACACAGTAATATGGCCCCCCACACAGTAATATAACCTCCACACAGTAATATGGCCCCCCACACAGTAATATGGCCCCCCACACAGTAATATAACCCCCACACAGTAATATAACCTCCACACAGTAATTTGACCCACACACAGTAGTATGCCCCCCACACAGTAGTATAGCCTCCATGCAGTCATATGGCCTCCACACAGTTAAATAACCACACACAGTAATATGACCCCAAACAGTAATATGACCCCCACATAGTAATATGGCCCCCCACACAGTAATATGGCCCCCCAATATGGCTCCCACACAGTAATATGGCCTCCACACAGTAATATGGCCTCCACACAGTAATATGGCCCCCACACAGTAATATGGCCCCCCCACACAGTAATATGGCCCCCACACAGTAATATGGCCCCCACACAGTAATATGCCCCCACACAGTAATATAACCTCCACACAGTAATATAACCTCCACACAGTAATATAACCTCCACACAGTAATATGGCCCCCCACACAGTAATATAACCCCCACACAGTAATATAACCTCCACACAGTAATTTGACCCACACACAGTATTATACCTCCCCCCCCCCCCACAGTAGTATAGCCTCCATGCAGTCATATGGCCTCCACACAGTTAAATAACCACACACAGTAATATGGCCCCCACACAGTAATATGACCCCCACACAGTAATATGGCTTCCACACAGTAATATGACCCTCACACAGTAATATGGCCCCCACACAGTAATATGGCCCCCACACAGTAATATGACCCCCACACAGTAATATGGCTTCCACACAATAATATGACTAGAGATGAGTGAATTTTTGAAAAATTCTATTCGGCCAATTAGAATAATTTTTCGGAAAAATTTGGTTCAGTCCGAATTTATTTGTGGCGAATCGCCATTAAAAACGGCTATTTTTTGCGGGCTACAGAGACCCTCAATTGGGTTGTAGAACACTTTGCCTTGTCGTAATACAGGCATAGGGAGCGTGATGTATTAGTGAAATAATACTGTTATTCACTATGACATGCAGATCAGAGACGTCGCTATTAGAATCACTGCAGAACAGCGGCACAATGACAGAGCCTGGTAATTTGAACGAGCAAACTTTAAATCCTTTTTTGAGGACCCATTGGAGGGCAAGTCTGGTGCCAGCATCCTCGGTAATTCCAGCTCCCAATAGTTGCTGCAGTGAAAAAGCTCGTACAAATATACTGTCAAACTACAAGATCAATATAACAAGAAGATTACATGAAGGCACAATGAATGACAGAGCCTAGAGGTTACAGCAGCATGAGGAGACCATAGGGCTATGATAGAGCCTGGTTATGGCAGCACAATGACACAGTCTGGAGGTGGTGGCAGCCTATGCAGGCCGCAGAGCGGCACAATTTTAGAGTAGTGTGTCAGTTTGTACTCCCTCTTAGTGGTGCAAATCTGACCCGGGAGGTCTACATGGTATATCCTGGCAGTATGAAATGCTTGTCCAAAATATCAAGATATGCACGTGTAAGTAAACACCGCTGGTACTGCGAAACTGCGTATCAAACTTTGAATGTCTCATTTAATCAGTTATGGTTTAATTTTCTCGCTCCAACCTGTTTCTTTGGATTCTTGTGGTAATTCCAGAGATAACATATGAGGACTAGCGGTGATCAAATTTTATTAAAAATTTCATTTGTCCCATTAGCAGAATTTTCAGAAAATTTTATATATGAATTTATTTGGGTCGATAACCTATAAAAAACTGACATGAACCAGTGGAGACCAAATGGCAGCAGAATGACAGCCTAGAAGTGGCGGCAGCATGAGGAGACCATATAGTGGCAGAATGACAGCCTTGAAGTGGCAGCAGCCTGACGAGACCATAGGGCCTCATAATTGAAAATATTAAAGATATATATGTTAACATTTAAATTGATGATTTTAAATAGATTAACATACATTTTTTTTTTATTTAATGTGCCAGCAGCATGAGGAGACCATATAGTGGCTTAATGACACAGCCTGGAGGAGGCAGAAGCATGAGGAGACCATATAGTGGCAAATATATTTTTTTAACCTTTTAAGGACGCAGGACGTAAATGTACGTCCTGGTGCGGTGGTAATTAACGCACCAGCACGTACATTTACGTCCTGTGCATAACCGCGGGCATCGGAGCGATGCCCGTGTCATGCGCGGCTGATCCCGGCTGCTGATCGCAGCCAGGGACCCGCCGGCAATGGCCGACGCCCGCGATCTCGCGGGCGTCCACCATTAACCCCTCAGGTGCCGGGATCAATACAGATCCCGGCATCTGCGGCAGTGCGCGATTTCAATGAATGATCGGATCGCCCGCAGCGCTGCTGCGGGGATCCAATCATTCAGAATGCCGCACGGAGGTCCCCTCACCTTCTTCCTTCCGGCTCCCGGCGTCTCCTGCTCTGGTCTGAGATCGAGCAGACCAGAGCAGAAGATCGCCGATAACACTGATCTGTTCTATGTCCTATACATAGAACAGATCAGTATTAGCAATCATGGTATTGCTATGAATAGTCCCCTATGGGGACTATTCAAGTGTAAAAAAAAATGTAAAAAAATGTAAAAGTAAGAGTAAAAAAAAATCCCCTCCCCCCAAAAAAAACGTAAAAAATAAATTTTATAGACATATTTTGTATCGCCGCGTGCGTAAATGTCCGAACTATTAAAATAAAATGTTAATGATCCTGTACGGTGAACGGCGTGAAAGAAAAAAAAAATTCCAAAATTGCTACTTTTTTATATATTTTATTAAACAAAAAATTATAAAAAATGTATTAAACGTTTTTTGTATGCAAATGTGGTTTAAAAAAAAGCACAGATCATGGCGCAAAAAATGAGCCCTCACACCGCCGCTTATACGGAAAAATAAAAAAGTTAGAGGTCATCAAAATAAAGGGATTATAAACGTACTAATTTGGTTAAAAAGTTTGTGATTTTTTTTAAGCGCAACAATAATAGAAAAGTACGTAATAATGGGTATCATTTTAATCGTATTGACCCTCAGAATAAAGAACACATGTCATTTTTACCATAAATTTTACGACGTGAAAACGAAACCTTCCATAATTAGCAAAATTGTGTTTTTCTTTTTAATTTCCCCACAAAAATAGTGTTTTTTGGTTGCGCCATACATTTTATGATATAATGAGTGATGTCATTACAAAGGACAACTGGTCGCGCAAAAAACAAGCCCTCATACTAGTCTGTGGATGAAAATATAAAAGAGTTATGATTTTTAGAAGGCGAGGAGGAAAAAAGGAAAACGTAAAAATTAAATTGTCTGAGTCCTTAAGGCCAAAATAGGCTGAGTCCTTAAGGGGTTAAATTGCATGTGGCCATGTTAACATCCTCCGGATACAAAAAAAAACATCCACACCGAAGAGTAGCTGATTTTTCCCCCAACAGTCCGAACTGACTGACTGCTACTTCCGCTGACACCAGAGACCCCTGTTCCACTGCCTCCTAGGCAGGTAGGCTGCTGCGAAGCAGGTGGTCTCCCCCGGGCACGTTTGGCTCCAGACTTCCACTGCTGCCACCATGCTTACTCCCAACCATGCTACCACCTTGTTGGCTCAACTGCTGCCTCACGGGCAATCTGCCACCCTCTTCTCCTGATTATGATGAAGCCTCTTCTGCACCCGGCTCCCAAGTGCGATCGGCTTCATCATCATTGAGTTGTGTCTGCACGACACTGATGTTCTTCAACAGTGTCTGCTTCAGGAGCCCGAACATTCGACTCTCGCTGCCACTCCAGCTGCCACTCGCCCCAGTCTGCTGTGACCTCTGCCTGCGCCTCATTAATTTAGGCCTCTGCCACTCCTCTGTGCACGTCCTGGCACTTCTCTGCCTGACATTCTTAGTGCGCATATGAGGGGAGGACAATATTCTCCACTACGCTTAAACGCTTAAAGCAGCAGTTTTGTACTTTTGGCTGGCCTTTCACAGTAACTAGGCCCTTAGGACTATAACAGGAACAAAATGGCATACCACGTAGATGTACGTACGTGGTATGCACTTATGAGGGGAGAACAATACGCTCCACTACACTTAAAACAGTATTTGTCTAGAACAGCAGCAGGTGTGTACTTTTGGCTGGCCTTTCACAGTAACTAGGCCCTTAAGATTTTAATAGGAACAATATCGTACACCACCTATGTATGCACTGGTTACACTTAATGGAGGACAATACACTCCGCTACGCAACCTATATTAGGCACTAATTGCAGCTGATTATGGCTTTTAGTGCTCTGCTCACCCTAACTGGCTGGCTACTATTAGCTTTTCGTTTGTTGTACACACCAGTGCTCCTGCACACAGTCGCTGTGTAGTACACTCAAAATTGCACAATTTTTCTCAAATTTCAAAAATTTCTCAATTTTTCTCCCTTCCCTATCAGTGCTTCTAGGCAGGATTTGGGCTTGAGGTGAATGGCTGCTGTAAAAATGCTTTTCTGTGCAAAACACTGCTCTCTGTCCCTCTCTATGTCTCTACAATAAAACGCTGATGTGACTGGCCGCAAGATGACTGCCGATTTATATAGGGCTGTGACATCACAGGGGTGGCTAGCTGCTGATAGGCTGCATGTGATTCAGGGTTATCTCGCCTACCCGTCTTTCCAGAGTTCCTTGCCCCATGTCCTGACATGTGGAGCCGCCATCTTAGATGCCTTGGAGCCTGGACTGCACTAAGTGGAGTTTAATGAAGTGATTCATGCGATTGGATCGCGACGATATTCGGATTCGTTGCGAAGCAAATTTTTCTGAAATTCATAACAAATTCAGATTTGTCAGATTTGATTCGCTCATTATTACCCCTACACAGTAATATAACCCCTACACAGTAATATGGCCCCCACACAATAATATTGCCCCCACATTATACACAATTAATGGTCAGTATATTGCATAATTTCAGCCATAGGGAGCAGAGTGCAGCTCCTAACATGACATCAATGAAGTTACATATGGATACATCTGTATCATGTGGATACAAATTAACAGATATAAATGGCAAGTGTAAGGGTATTACTGGTTGCCCAGGACCCCAATTTATATAAGACCCTCCTTGTTCTAGAAAAAAATTAACACTGAACTCAATTCATGAGTAAAATCCCTGAACCAACACAATCCTGTCTGCGGTCCTTCATGCTTATTGACTTGTCACCCTTACGGAAAATCTCAGTCAGTTTATTTGTTGCACTCGCTAAACATATACCTCCATAGTGTCCCTATGTAAACACGCGGCGGTGTTTTATTTGCTTGTATACATTTAACCTCCTTGCCAGCTGGAACAAAAAAGCGTCTATAACTCTGGCTTCTGTCCTGCCCTCGGTGTCATATCTCTGAAATATACCAACATAATGACGGCCATTGCTCCTTGAACGCAAAATGTGTTCTAACCAGTTACACTGAGAAGAGCGAGGACATCCAGCGCTCATAAGGCAATGTGTATGTCCACATTTAGAGCTACGTTCACACATTGGAAAATAAAAACAAAAATACAGCAGTAAAATAATTCTGATAAAAAATATTTATGTACATAGCGTCAACAGATTCCACAGCACTTTACACTTTTAAAGGTACAAATAAGGACAAAATTAGACATTACGATAATACACACTGATTACATAAACAGGAGGACTGAGAGCCCTGCTCACAAGAGCTTACAGTCTATAGATGAGTGTTTTTCAAACAGTGTGTCTCCAGCTGTTGCAAAACTTCAACTCCCAGCATGGAAACATGCATAGAATGCTGGAAACAAGTGCGTAAAGTTTACACTATAATCCGCACCATACTGCAAAAGCCTGCAATCTATCAAGCAGTGTTTTCTAACGAGTGCACCTCCAGCTGTTGCAAAACTATATCTTGAAATGTAGAAACAGACATGCGACTGGGAATTGCACTTAAAAAGTTCTTTACCTCAATATTGATTCACACACAAACTTGCAATGAGATATACAGAACATAATCAACCGGTGCTCAATGAACTGTTCAGAGATCAATCCACTCGGTGTCTTCAGAACTCTCCATCCGAGACTTGCTGCTTGTTGGCCGGTAAGTTCCTGGCCATGTGGACGCTAATTCTGAGGGGGTGTGGAAAAGCTCGCTAACATGCGAGCTGCTGGACGTTTCAGGAGTCTCCTCCCTTTCTCAACAAAAATCTCTCATGGAATCCGCCACAGAAAATACATACCCTCAGATTTCTGACACATATTTGCAGCAATATTTTCAATAGGGCTAAACCATTTTCAGGCTTTCTGACATGGAATCTGCACAGATTCTGCATTAGTGACATAGAAAAATTTCCAGGGACAGCCTGCCCAGTGAGAGTTCAGGGACAGCTTGCCCAGTGAGAATTCAGGGACAGCTTGTCCAGTGAGAATTCAGGGACAGCTTGTCCAGCGAGAGTTCAGGGACAGCTTGTCCAGTGAGAGTTCAGGGACAGCTTGTCCAGTGAGAGTTCAGGGACAGCTTGTCCAGTGAGAGTTCAGGGACAGCTTGTCCAGTCTGAGTTCAGGGACAGCTTGTCCAGTGAGAGTGCAGGGACAGCTTGTCCGGTGAGCGTTCAGGGACAGCTTGTCCATTGAGAGTTCAGGGACAGCTTGTCCATTGAGAGTTCAGAGACAGCTTGTCCAGTCTGAGTTCAGGTACAGCTTGTCCAGTGAGAGTTCAGGGACAGCTTGTCCAGTCTGAGTTCAGGTACAGCTTGTCCAGCAAGAGTTCAGGGACAGCTTGTCCATTGAGAGTTCAGGGACAGCTTGTCCAGTCTGAGTTCAGGTACAGCTTGTCCGGCGAGAGTTCAGGGACAGCTTGTCCGGCAAGAGTTAAGGGACAGCTTGTCCAGTCTGAGTTCAGGTACAGCTTGTCCGGCGAGAGTTCAGGGACAGCTTGTCTGGCGAGAGTTCAGGGACAGCTTGTCCAGTGAAAATTCAGGGACAGCTTGCCCAGTGAGCGTTCAGGGACAGCTTTCCCAGTAAGACTTTAGGGACAGTTTCCCAGTGAGAGTTCAGGGACAGCTGGTCCAGTAATAATTCGGGAACAGCTTGTCCAGTCATAGTTGAGGAACAGCTTGTCCAGTAATAGTTTGGGGACAGCTTTTCCAGTGAAAATTTAGAAACAGCTAGTCCATTGAGAGTTCAGGGACAGCTTGTCCATTGAGAGTTCAGGGACAGCTTGTCCAGTCTGAGTTCAGGTACAGCTTGTCCGGCGAGAGTTCAGGGACAGCTTGTCCGGCGAGAGTTCAGGGACAGCTTGTGTGGCGAGAGTTCAGGGACAGCTTGTCCAGTGAAAATTCAGGGACAGCTTGCCCAGTGAGCGTTCAGGGACAGCTTTCCCAGTAAGACTTTAGGGACAGTTTCCCAGTGAGAGTTCAGGGACAGCTTGTCCAGTTAAAGGCTAGGGACAGCTAGTCCAGTAATAGTTCAGGAAAAGCTTGTCCAATAATAGTTAAGGGACATCTTGCCCAGTAATAGTTAAGGGACATCGAGTCCAGTTGTAGTTCAGCGGTAACTTGCCCAGTGAAGGTTTAGAAACAGCTAGTCCATTAAAAGTTCAGGGACAGCTTGTCCAGTAATAGTTCAGGGACAGCTTGAAAAGTGAGAGTTCGGGAACAGCTTGTCCAGTAATAGTCCAGGAAAAGCTTGTCCAGTAATAGTCCAGGAAAAGCTTGTCCAGTAATAGTTCAGGGACAGCTTGTCCAATAATAGTTTAGGAACAGCTTGAAAAGTGAGAATTCGGGAACAGCTTGTCTAGTAATAGTTTAGGGACAGCTTGTCCAGTAATAGTTAAGGGACATTGAGTCCAGTTGTAGTTCAGGGGTAGCTTGCCCAGTGAAGGTTTAGAAACAGATTGTCCATTGAGAGTTCAGGGATAGCTTGTCCAGTAATAGTTCAGGGACAGCTTGAAAAGTGAGAGTTCGGGAACAGCTTTTCCAGTAATAGTTCGGGAACAGCTTGTCCAGTAATAGTTTGGGGACAGCTTTTCCAGTGAAAATTTTGAAACAGCTAGTCCATTGAGAGTTCAGGGATAGCTTGTCCAGTAATAGTTCAGGGACAGCTTGAAAAGTGAGAGTTCGGGAACAGCTTGTCCAGTAATAGTTCGGGAACAGCTTGTCCAGTAATAGTTTGGGGACAGCTTTTCCAGTGAAAATTTAGAAACAGCTAATCCATTGAGAGTTCAGGGACAGCTTGTCCATTGAGAGTTCAGGGACAGCTTATCCAGACTGAGTTCAGGTACAGCTTGTCCGGCGAGAGTTCAGGGACAGCTTGTCCGGCGAGAGTTCAGGGACAGCTTGTCTGGCGGGAGTTCATGGACAGCTTGTCCAGTGAAAATTCAGGGACAGCTTGCCCAGTGAGAGTTCAGGGACAGCTTTCCCAGTAAGACTTTAGGGACAGCTTTCCCAGTGAGAGTTCAGGGACAGCTGGTCCAGTAATAGTTCAGGAAAAGCTTGTCCAATAATAGTTAAGGGACATCTTGCCCAGTAATAGTTAAGGGACATCGAGTCCAGTTGTAGTTCAGCGGTAGCTTGCCCAGTGAAGGTTTAGAAACAGCTAGTCCATTAAGGGTTCAGGGACAGCTTGTCCAGTAATAGTTCAGGGACAGCTTGAAAAGTGAGAGTTCGGGAACAGCTTGTCCAGTAATAGTCCAGGAAAAGCTTGTCCAGTAATAGTCCAGGAAAAGCTTGTCCAGTAATAGTTCAGGGACAGCTTGAAAAGTGAGAGTTCGGGAACAGCTTGTCTAGTAATAGTTTAGGGACAGCTTGTCCAGTAATAGTTAAGGGACATTGAGTTCAGTTGTAGTTCAGGGGTAGCTTGCCCAGTGAAGGTTTAGAAACAGCTAGTCCATTGAGAGTTCAGGGATAGCTTGTCCAGTAATAGTTCAGGGACAGCTTGAAAAGTGAGAGTTCGGGAACAGCTTGTCCAGTAATAGTTCGGGAACAGCTTGTCCAGTAATAGTTTGGGGACAGCTTTTCCAGTGAAAATTTAGAAACAGCTAGTCCATTGAGAGTTCAGGGACAGCTTGTCCAATAATAGTTTAGGAACAGCTTCAAAAGTGAGAGTTCGGGAACAGCTTGTCTAGTAATAGTTTAGGGACAGCTTGTCCAGAGAGAGTTTAGGGACAGTTTGTTCGGTTATAGTTAAGGCACAGCTTACCCAGTGAAAATTCAGGGACAGCTTGTCCAATAATAGTTCAGGGACAGCTTTTCCAGTAAGAGTTTAGGGACAGCTTACCCCGTGAGGTTTCAGGGACAGCTTGTCTAGTCAGAGTTAAGGAAAAGATTGTGCAGTAATGGTTCAGGGACAGCTTGTCCAGTGAGAGTTCAGGGACAGCTTGTTCATTGAGAGTTCAGGGACAGCTTGTTCAGTGAGAGTTCAGGGACAGCTTGTCCAGTGAGAGTTCAGGGACAGCTTGTCCAGTGAGAGTTCAGGGACAGCTTGTCCAGTGAGAGTTCAGGGACAGCTTGTCCAGTGAGAGTTCAGGGACAGCTTGTCCAGTGAGAGTTCAGGGACAGCTTGTCCAGTGAGAGTTCATGGACAGCTTGTCCAGTGAGAGTTCAGGGACAGCTTGTCCAGTGAGAGTTCAGGGACAGCTTGTCCAGTGAGAGTTCACTTGCATAGGTAAACGAGAATTAATGTAGTGAAATTATCATCATGCAAAAACTTCTGCCATTAAGAAAGTTATTGGCTGTGAGGGTCTTAGGAAAAAAAATGTGTGATTTAATATTATTATTTACAAGCATCCCGCAGGGATTAGAAGATTGACATTTAGCGCCTCTCTCAGCCTTAATTAATCCCTGTCTGTTAATTAGTAAGGTCTGCCGTCTGATGGCAACGCTCTGCTCCTTTGGATACCGAGTCCCACATGGTTTGGAAATCACTAAAAGAGCCCAAGATGGCTTTCTAATGAGGTCTCCTTATCGATGACTGCTGGGATAGAACCCCAAATTGAGAATGTATTTGCTTATTATTAGGCAGGATTTGCATTCTGTTTTTATGGTGGCTGCCGCCGACCATTCTGCTTAAAGGGCTTGTCCAGATAATAAAAGACTTTGCCATACACCCTATTAGGGAATTCTTGGTTAATCGAGTGTAGTCTTTCAGGAGAATGACTACAAGGGGCTGAATGACCTATCCTACCTTCCATTACATCATGGACAACCCATTAATTTGACTGGGCATTTTATAATACTTTCTTTCCCCTGTGGTGGCGCTGCAGGAAAATGGAACCCTTACTGTCAGTTCTCCCTTCAGATTACAATCAGTAGGAGAATTGGTGGAATATTAGGCTTGAATGAGATATTAAAGGGGTACTCTGCCAAAAAATATCGTATCCCCTATCCAAAGGATGACTGGGGTGCCAGGCCAGAGATTGCAGGGGTCCACAGCAGCGGAACCTCTCGCGATCTCCAGCGTAGCACCCCAGTCATCCGTGCACGGAGCAAACTCTGCTCTGTGCCAGAGGACTGGTGACTACAGCCGCTACGCCGCCTCTATTCATGTCTATAAGAGGAGGCGTGATGGCTAAGTATTAGCCGTCACGCCCCCTCCCATAGACATGAACGGGGAACGTGGTGTGACGTCACG
Source organism: Hyla sarda (assembly GCF_029499605.1). Classification (NCBI taxonomy): domain Eukaryota; kingdom Metazoa; phylum Chordata; class Amphibia; order Anura; family Hylidae; genus Hyla; species Hyla sarda. The sequence goes on from NC_079195.1 coordinate 17,399,948, forward strand.
AACACAGAAGCTCCGAGCTTCTGTGTTCCGGATGCCGCCACTGCCGGCCCAGAGATCACGGGGGGCCCCAGAGCTGGGACCCCGGCGATCAGAAGTCTCATCCCCTAACTTTCTGGCAGACCTGCAATCCCCCGCCCCCACCTCCACCCCTTACCCCCAGCATCTGTCTCATAGTCAACATAGTTATATGAAACTTCTTGAGAAAAGAAATAGGACGGGAACTCGTCCATTTCGTTCCACTATGGAACTTCTTCCATAGAGAGACCAGAAGAAGTTCCATAGTAGAAAGAAACGGACGTTGTCTAATGTAGCTCACGTCTCTATACCTGCTCCCCACCTACCTGCACCCTCTTGTCCTTTGGAGATGTTTTATGAAATAAAGAAGTGTTTTTGATACGGCAAAGCGGTGAGTTCCCGTCCTATTTCTTTTCTCAAGAAATTTCTTATAACTATGTTGACTATGAGACAGATACTGGGGTAAGGGGTGGAGGTGGGGGCGGGGGAATGCAGGTCTGCCAGAAAGTTAGGGGATAAGACATCTGATAGCCAGGGTCCCACCTCTGGGGACCCCCGAGATCTCTGGGCCGGCAGTGGCGGCATCCAGAACACAGAAGCTTGGAGCTTCTGTGTTCGTGACGTCACACCACGCCCCCCCATTCATGTCTATGGGAGGGAGCGTGACAGCTCCTCCTATAGACATGAATGGAGGGGGCATGGCGGCTGTAGTCACAAGTCATCTGGCATGGAGCAGAGTTTGCTCCGTACACGGATGACTGGGGTGCTACGCCGGAGATGCTGGGGACCCCCGCGATCTCTGGCCTGGCACCCCAGTCATCCTTTGGATAGGGGATAAGATATTTTTTGGCAGAGTACCCCTTTAATATCTCCCTCAAGCCTAATATTCAACCAATTCTCCTACTGATTGTAATCTGAAGGGAGAACTGACAGTAAGTGTTCCATTTCCCTGCAGTAAACAAATGACACCAGAATACAAGGAACAAATAGTATCACCAAACATACTGTTATCAAACAAAACCTGGTATACGAAGACCCATATTGTCAATACACCAGGGATAAATAACACCACCAATGTTACGCCTAGCGCTCCGGGTCCCCGCTCCTCCCCGGAGCGCTCACGGCGTCTTTCTCCCTGCAGCTCCCCGGTCAGTCCCGCTGACCGGGAGCGCTGCACTGTCATGGCCGTTGGGGATGCGATTCGCACAGCGGGACGCGCCCGCTCGCGAATCGCATCCCAGGTCACTTACCCGTTCCCGTCCCCTGCTGTCATGTGCTGGCGCGTGCGGCTCCGCTCTCTAGGGCGCGCGCGCGCCAGCTCCCTGAGACTTAAAGGGCCAGTGCACCAATGATTGGTGCCTGGCCCAATTAGCTTAATTGGCTTCCACCTGGTCCCTGACTATATCTAACCTCCTCCCATGCACTCCCTTGCCGGATCTTGTTGCCCTTGTGCCTAGTGAAAGCGTTTTGTGTGTCTTAAGCCTGTGTACCAGAACTTCTGCTATCCACCCTGACTACGAACCTTGCCGCCTGCCCCCGACCTTCTGCTACGTCCGACCTTGCTTCTGTCTACTCCCTTGTACCTCGCCTATCATCAGCAGTCAGAGAGGTGAGCCGTTGCTAGTAGATACGACCTGGTCACTACCGCCGCAGCAAGACCATCCCGCTTTGCGGCGGGCTCTGGTGAAAACCAGTAGTGACTTAGAACCGGTCCACTAGCGCGGTCCTCGCCAATCCCTCTCTGGCACAGAGGATCCACTACCTGCCAGCCGGCATCGTGACAACCAAACCATTTTACCACCACATAGTGACTAAAATCATGCCACCGTACAGTGATCATATAGTGATATACACCAATTCTATAAAGTACTCTGCTGCCCATATAAGTGATTACAGTGCGGTTCTACAAGGCACTTTGTAGATTACAGTACAGTTCACCTCCATCAGGCACAGAGCTCCATGAAAGCTTTTTATAGCCATGACTACAGAGTTTTTCCATACACACACCCTAGGCTCCTCGCCTTTCAAGCACATTCCAAATCTCTATACAAACTCCACGTTTATAATGCCGTAAACATTTAGGCCCCAAATAGTAACAATTTTGGTAGGCACCATAGGCCACAAATAATTAAATTTTCGGGGCAAAACTTACACTAACGGGTCACCACCGGGTCCCGATGGATCCCATTAACTTGAATGGGATCTGTTGGGAAGCCGGTAGTTTCTGGAGTGTAGCAGAGAGAAAAAATAGTGCATGCACTATTTTTTACTCCGCTAAACCCACGTCATTTTAATGGAATTGCCAACAGAGCTCCATACAGCGGAGCCCCACGACAGTCTAAAAGAGTCCTTACTTGAGGAAGGGACAATGGCTCTCTGCAATATCATACAGTGGTTTCCAACTGTGTCTGCATCCTAAGACGCTCACGCAGGAATCCACTGGGCAAACTCCTTCCCTGTCAGGCCCAGCTGCACCCCTCACTACAACTACAATTGTTTACGCCAATAAGCAGATTTGCAATACCCAACTGAGCCTGAGGGAAGGTGTGGCGCCATTTATAAAGACAGCAGTCATGTTTTTGTGGTGTCCCGGTACCTTGTATGGTGGTCCCCAAAGTCAGAGTAACTACGCTCAGGTAGGGTTCCCCAGGTGGGACAGCCCCTAGTCGCCTCTCCTCTACTCTAATTCTGTAATGTTTATATATGTACAAATTTAATAATAAGGTATATTTAATATAATGTATAGTATACTTACCTTGTCTAGCGTCGCAGGACCTTCAGTCATGTGACCATGTTAATTCCTCTATGGTATGTTAGAGGACCTTTGGAAGTCCTTGGGTCACATGTTACCCATAATCCTGTGTGAAGGTGATTGACATCAGTATTGGACCAATTAGCACTAGTCCAGCCCCTGCCCATATAAGGGAGCTTTAGCCAATGATCGCTCTCTTGGGTTGCTGCTCTCGTGGATGCCGGACTAGCAGGACGGATCTGCGCAACTTTCAAAGACACGCTAGACCTAACAACCTAACGGCCTCAGCAGAACCTAAACCGTGAGTTCTAATCTAATTCCAGCTAAAGCTAGAGTGACTACTGGACCGCAACTAATTCCCCTAAATCCAGTGGAACAGTGCATATCAATCTAAAGACTCTAAATTGCTTAAGGTCCCAACCTTTTTCAATCTCCAAGAGAATTTGCATTTGTAGAGACTGTTCCTGTTGTGAAGTTGCATAAAATCTGCAGTAAAAGTTCCAACTGTTTTCAGCAAACTCTCTGGTTGTGGACATTCAATTATTCTATACCTCCCTATCGCACTTGGGAAGGGTGGCGGTAGGACAAGCATTACAGAGGAGCCCACACCCTGGCGTCACGAATAGCAAGGGTTAATCAGACACCCTTTAGTCACCACACAGCTATGTGGTGTCCCGGCACCGGTTTGCAGGTCGCCAAAGTCAGAGTCCCTAGGTGTAGGTGGGGTCCTCATCCTTATTTAGCCCCTTGTCACCCCTTTTTGTAATTAAAATTATTCAAATTTATTGTGTATATATTTATATAGTAAGTGTACTTACCTAGTTAGCATCGCAGGACCTGCGGGTCACTTGATGCGTTCCAAAGACTCTATGGTTTGTAGTTAAAGGACCTTTGGAGGAATTCAGGTGTTTACCCATCAGGCTATGTAATGGTGAGTGACAGCTGACTTGGACCAATCCAAAACGGCCCTGCCCATATAAGGGAGCGGCGGCCATTAATCGCTTTTTTTTCCTCGTGGGCTGTTGACAGGGAAGGATCTGCGCTGCTGTTATCAGTGAGTTAGGCACGAGCCTTGCGGCGACGGCTGATCTTTACAAAACTGTGAGTGTAATCAATCCCTAAGCACTCTGCAAGATCACCGGACCATATCTAACCCCTAAATCCGGACGGATCTTGGCAAATTACTCTAAATTCTGAGACTTATATCAAAAGTCAAGGTCCGCAACAAATGTCAGTCACTGAAGTGTATGGAGACTGTATTAATGAGACTGTTACTGTTCATTGGATGTACCGCAAGTCTTTAAGTAAAGTTTATCCAAGTTCCAGTTCAACTACCTTGTGGACCTTCAGTCATTTTATGCCTGCACCTATCGTTACTGGGAAGGGCGGCGATAGGCCGAAGAATTACCGCAGCATACTAGCCCTCAGCCTGGCGTCGCGAACAACAGGGTTAACCTTACACTACCCCTACCCCTGAGGCCTACCACAAAGCCTTTTTGGCATCGCACGAACAGGATTCGAGTGTGTGCCTACTACAGTCGCCACTGGTAAAAGTGTACTCCCCCCCAGAAAATGAACTTTATTCATGTACTGTGACTTATACTCCGGAGTAAGGGGTTGCGCGCATGGTGCTGTGTGGAGGAAGTGCGCATGTAAAGTAAGGGGGGAGGCGAACAGCACAGCGGAGTTACAATTTGTGAGAGAAAGAACTGAAGTTAGTGATCCAGAGACCCCGCCCACCGAAGCCCTCAGTGCCGTGGCGGCCATTTTGTTGGAGTCTAGTGCCGGAAACCAACAAAAAGAGATAGTCCAGCCCAGGAAAAGGCGCAGAGTGTGACAGCGGGTTGGGAGTTGTAAGGATCCAGAACAGTACGGGACTCTGAGACACCAGATTGCCGAATTGAAATCCTATATAGAGTCACTTCAGCTGCCGATCAACGCACTCAAATTTCAATTAAAAGCTGTCGAGTTCCAAGTCACTGCTCTCAAATTTGAAATCTACGCTCTCAAGTTCCAGATTAGAGAACAACTGCGTGTCTCCTTAAGACCTAGGAATTCAAGATTTATTCAAAGGGCCAGCATACCAAGTATAAAGATGTCATAACCTGCAGTGCCACAGTCCCCATCTGAACAGCAGGGGGGCGATGCTCCAGTGACCCCACAGTGATGCTGCCTTCACCAACACTTTCTACCTCACAAAGACGTGCTCTACCTGTGATCCCAGCAAGACCTCCATCACAGGCGGAGCAGGACCCAGCAAGTCCACCTCCAGTCTCTCCCTATGTGTTGGGAGCCCCTGTTGCTGCACCTGTCTTCTTGGGGAATCCTGTGCTTCCCACCTACAATGGTGACCCTTTTACATTGAGAGACTTTAAAGAAGAGTTCTACAGCCTCTTTGGATTTTATGCATTTCTCCCTCATCAACAGATACAGCTGCTTCTGGGACCGCTCCAGGGACCCGCCTTCGAGGAACTTTGCACCTGGCCGGCGGCTGATAAAGCTACAGTGGGACAGATTTTTGAAGGACTTTCTCAAGTGTTTGAATCTCATTCTCCCTCGGAGGTACGCCTCAGACTATATGAATGGCGTCAGAAGCCAAGTGAGACTCTCCGAGCATATTCAGTAGCTTTACAGAGCGCGTTAGAGGCGGTACAGAAGTTGGACGGCATCACGCCCGATCAGGGCAATCAAGTACTGATGGACCATTTTATAGAAGGGGCACTGAACAAATGGTACAAGGCCCAACTTAGGATGCTGGCTGTGCAAAATCCCGACATGGCTTTCCCAGCTTTTAAGAGACTAGCGGTTAAAGTGATAGAGTCAGGACCTCAGACAGAGGAGGCTAGCGTTCCCGTTACAGAATCTCCGCGGCCCTCGCCCCAGCCACTTGTCTCTTCTCAGCCTGCCCTGCCAACACCTTCTTCTAGCCCTTGGACAGCTGACCTACAAGACATTAAACAGGACATTGAGCAGTTAGCCAAGGCCTTTAAAGAAATGGCTGTACGGCCCAATCCTTCTAGATCTGCAACACCACCACCTAAGAAACCTGACCCCCGCCCTGCTGATCCACCTAATACCCCTCCTGTGAGACCACCTGGGAGTCAGAGACCTGTCTGTAGTTATTGTAACAAGAATGGACACTGGAAGAGTCAATGCTGGGCTTTAAACGGGCGTCCCCTGGGGTCGAGGACCACACCCCAGGAGTAGATGCCGAAGGTCCAGAACCAACCAGCGACAAGAAAGGACTGTCTATGTATGTAGCTTCTTGTCCATATGTACAGGTGATAGTTGAAGGTATCCAGTTACAAGCTCTGATAGATACGGGGTCTCAGGTGTCCACTGTTCCGCAGGGGGTTTTCTATAAGTATTGGGGCCCAGAGAGGTTGTGTGAACCTAAGGAAGCGGAGTTTAGAGTAATTGCAGGGAACGGGAAACCAGTACCCAGGCATGGCTACTGGGAGCCCACGGTGAAGGTGGGAAAGCATGTGTTAGAAAGGCAGGGTGTGATTGTCACCAATGTTAGGGATGAAGGGGCAGCTGGCTTCATCTGAGGAATGAATATTATGAGGCACTGTTTTTATGATATTGTCTGTGCGCTGCATGCATCTCTCCCTCACTTGTCACCCCCAGGCCGGCGAGCTGACCAACACCACCTCAAGATCCTCCAAGCAGAACAGAAGTTTGTGAATCATCAAGGAGAAAACTGTCGAGTAAGGATTCAAGATATACGAGCCGTTAGTCTACAGCCACAGACGGAGACAGTTATTTGGTGTCGTGTCCGACCCGGGGTGAAAAATCAAGATTATCAAGCGCTCTTGGAACCCATCCTACTGGAAGATTGTCCCTTGGTGCGAGCCGCTAGAAGCCTGGTAACAGTACGTAATGGGAAAGTTCCGGTGAGACTTATTAACCTCTCTCAAGTTGCCGTCAGACTACCCAAGTATACCCCAGTGGCTACCCTGCACCATTTAGACGTCAGAGATGTGGTCTCGAAGTCACAAGTGGCTCAACGAGGACCTGACCAGAATCCTGCGGAACCTTGGTGGAGCCAACTACAAATAGGAGATACCCCCAAGGAACAGGTGGAAGGAGTCATCCAGGTAGCTAAGAAATATCAAGAAGCTTTCAGCAAGTTCCCCACAGACTTTGGCAGGACCACCATGATCAAACATAGGATACTCACTGGGGACAGTCCACCCATTAAGGAGAGACATCGCCCTGTGGCTCCTGGGATGTATCAGACCATAAAGAAGATGCTCATGGAGATGAAAGAGGCGGATGTCATCCAAGAAAGCCAGAGTCCTTGGGCTGCACCTTTGGAACTACCCGCTTTTTTTCGTAGATTACCGGAATAACGGCATAACTCATAAGGATGCCTATCCTCTTCCCCGTTATGAAGAATCCTTGACTGCACTGGGGTCTGCCGCCTACTTTTCCACACTGGATTTGAAGAAGCGGTTACTGGCAGATGCCAATGGCGGAAGAGGATAGAGAGAAGACTCTGAAGACTTTGTGACCCCTATGGGACTTTTCAAGTTCAAAAGTATGCCCTTTGGACTGTGCAATGCACCGGCTACTTCCCAACGCTTAATGGAACGATGTTTGGGGCATCTTAACTTCCAGAGTGTTCTGTTGTATTTAGATGACGTCATTGTTTATTCCCGGACATATCAGGAACACCTGGACCACCTGAAAGAAGTTTTCCAAGTCCTTATCCAACATGGACTCAAGGTTAAACCTTCCAAATGTCAATTGCTAAAGCCACAAGTACACTATCTGGCACATGTCGTCAGTGCTCAAGGAGTCCAGCCTGATCCGGACAAAGTGAGTGCTTTGAAAGAGTGGCCTGCACCCAGGACAGTGCGAGACGTCCGAAGTTTCCTGGGATTTGCTAGTTATTACCGACGCTTCATCCCCCATTTTGCTGGGCCCTTAACCGAGTTACTGAGAGGCTGCCCGGGAGAATTATAATGGGAGGCTTCCCATACAGTGGGCTGAAGAACAAGAAGATGCCTTTCGAGCCCTGAAGTACCTCCTCACGGAACCCCCCCATTTTGGCGTATCCTGACTACAGCCTGCCGTTCTGTTTATATACAGATGCTAGCCTCGAAGGTCTGGGGGCAGTCTTATCTCAGGTGCAAGATGGCAAAGAGAGGGTGATTGCCTATGCCAGCCGACATCTCCGAGGTGCTGAGAAGAATGACGCCAACTATAGCTCCTTCAAACTGGAGCTCCTGGCCCTGGTCTGGGTAATTACTAAGAAGTTTAAGGATTATCTGGCTGCTACTCCCTTCACAGTCTACACTGATAACAACCCCTTGGCCCATTTGAACACTGCTAAATTGGGAGCTCTGGAACAGCGCTGGGCCTCTCGGTTGGCCAACTATGATTTCAACATTAAGTACCGCAGCGGAAAAACCAATGTTAATGCGGATGTACTTTCTCGCATGACCCCGGGAGAAGCACCTCCTGCTGAAAATGTGTGGGAAGATGTGGAAATGCCTCCCTTCTACCGAAGGTTCGTGAGCCAGAGTGCTCTAACTGCCCAGGCGGCTGACGGACCTGAATCTCCCAAAGTCCCTGAAGATTTGTCTACATGGAAGACACTTCAGGATGAAAGCCGGGTTATCGGGGACCTCTTAGACTATTGCCTTCACAAGAAAGTGCCCACTCGGGTGCACAAGACACAAGGGGACTTTGAATTGAAGCGGCTGTGGCGGCAGAGTAATCGCCTGTTCCTGCACAAGGGGTTGGTCTACCGAAATTCCTTGGACCCAGTCTCCGGAGACCGCATACATCAGATTGTGGTTCCCAGAAGAGATGCAGCCATGGTCCTGAATGCCTATCATGATCAGTCCGGACACTTCGGGGTCCATAAGACAGAGGCCACCGTCAAAAGGAGATTTTACTGGATTGGGATGCGGGGAGACATCGAGAAATGGTGTGCCGAATGCTCCATGTGCAATGTGATCAAGAATCCCCTAAAGGACGCAAGAGCCCCTTTACATCCCATCTGCATGGCGAGGCCAAACCAACTTGTTGCCTTGGATCATGTGAAGCTGGCCCCCACTCGATCTGGCTACTGTCATGCTCTAACCATGGTGGATCATTATTCCAAGTGGGTGGTCGTGGTCCCTGTCAAGGATCTTACCGCCAAGACTGCTGCTCAACTCTTCTATCGTCATTGGATCCAACCTCTGGGGTGTCCCGAATCGGTCCTCACGGATCGGGGAACCGCCTTTGAAGCCCAGTTGTTCCAAGAACTTTGCCGGTTGCATGACTGCAAGAAGCTCCAGACGACGGCCTACCATCCTCAAGGGAATGGGCTCTGCGAGGGGATCAATCAAGTGTTCATCCAAATTCTCAGAGCTGCCTCTGTCTCAAAGCACGAAGAGTGGCCTCAGCCATTGCCTGAACTCCTAAAAATTTACAACAACACTATCCACTGCTCTATGGGGTATACGCCTTTGTTCCTGATGATGGGCCGACACGGCCAATTGCCAAAGGATCGGACCTTCGGGCTGCAGGCACCTTTCAACAATTCCCCTCAGGTTTCCCAAGGTTGGGTGTCAGAACATCAACGAAGAATTGAGGAAGCCAAAAACATTGTTGAGAAGAAAATGGGTGAAGTTCATGAGCGCCAGCAGAAAGATTCTAATCGACATGCTTCGGCTCAGCCCTTACAACTTGGAGATAAGGTGTGGCTCCGAAAATTCCCTAGAACCCATAAATTGGACTCATTGTGGGAAAAGGAACCCTACACCATTACTGCAGTTCCTTACCCGAAACGGACGTATATGAGATACAGAAAGAAGGGTTCGAACCGCAGGTGGTCCACGGGAACAGAATAAAAGTGTGCCTGAAAGAAGACATGCTTGGCCCATCTCCTTCTACTCATCCTGCTACTTATACTCCACCTCCAACAATTCTTGCAGAATCCCCAAGTGAAGGAACTCCTGATGACTCGGAGGTGGTGTTGCGGCGGTCTCAAAGGACTACACAGGGCAAATTACCCGTAAGGTACCAAGATTCACATTTAGTACCTGCACACATATTCCCTTTGATAACCCACTTCAATGCTCTGCCTATAACTTTTCAGTACTCTAGATTACTGACTTAAATGTACTACTTCAAGTTTCTTTAGTACATACACAAAAATAAAATATATCTCACTTAAGAAAACACTTTAGGGATTGTAGCCTATTGAAATTCAATTCCTGCCACTGTTAGGTACACTTTTTTTTCTCCTTCTTTGCGTGTTTGAGATGCTCTACCTGGCCAGTAGATACTCTTGCGAACTAACAAATGAAACACGTGATTCTTAAAGTAACCTAGGTAGGTTATGTGAAGTGCTCTAGGGGTAAGTAGGGTGTAGCCAATAGACCCTGGCAGCCAATCTTACTGTGACCTAGCTTCCGGCTAGCCAGTATACCTCATGGGTACTAACAGGAAACTCATTGTTGGCAAATAAAATGTGTGAGATAATAAAATTGTTTAGTCAGCTGGAAACTAAAGGTGTAAAGAGCTGTGCTAATGTTTAGTTAGCCTCATAAAGATGTGTAGAGAGCTAATAAAATGTCTTAGGAACTAGAAACTAAATGTTAGATAGCTGCCTAATTGTCTAATAAGCTTTAAAATGTATAGTAAGCTTAATAAAAGTGTCTTTGATAGCTTCATAATTATCTAGATAGCGTCATAATTATTTAGATAACTTCATAAATGTCTTAGAAGCCTTCTTAGATGTCTAGTAGGATTACTAGTCTACACAATGTTTAAAATGCCTAGAAAATGTCTAGTAGGTTTAAAAGTACCTAATGTGTATAAAAGTTCGTCAGGATATAGATTCTGTCTAGTTAGAGATCCTGCTTAAGTCTGTCCTAGTTCCTCTGCCTTAGGGGACAGGCGCCGGGGTCGACTTATTTTCAGTAAGGGGGTTTGTGGTGTCCCGTCACCGGATTGCCTCCGTTGCCTTGTGGTGAGGTCCCCAAAGTCAGAGTCCCTAGGTGTAGGTGGGGTCCTCATCCTTATTTAGCCCCTTGTCACCCCTATTTGTAGTTAAAATTATTCAAATTTAATGTGTATATATTTATATAGTAAGTGTACTTACCTAGTTAGCGTCGCAGGACCTGCGGGTCACATGATGCGTTCCAAAGACCATATGGTTTGTAGTTAAAGGACCTTTGGAGGAAGTCAGGTGTTTACCCATCAGGCTATGTAACGGTGAGTGACAGCTGACTTGGACCAATCCAAAACGGCCCTGCCAATATAAAGGAGCGGCGGCCATTAATCGCTTTTTTTCCTCGTGGGCTGTTGACAGGGAAGGATCTGCGCTGCTGTCATCAGTGAGTTAGGCACGAGCCTTGCGGCGACAGCTGATCTTTACAAAACTGTGAGTGTAATCAATCCCTAAGCACTCTGCAAGATCACCGGACCATATCTAACCCCTAAATCCGGACGGATCTTCGCAAATTACCCTAAATTCTGAGACTTATATCAAAAGTCAAGGTCCGCAACAACTGTCAGTTACTGAAGTGTATGGAGACTGTATTAATGAGACTGTTACTGTTCATTGGTGTTACGCCTAGCGCTCCGGGTCCCCGCTCCTCCCCGGAGCGCTCACGGCGTCTTTCTCCCTGCAGCGCCCCGGTCAGTCCCGCTGACCGGGAGCGCTGCACTGTCATGGCCGTTGGGGATGCGATTCGCACAGCGGGACGCGCCCGCTCGCGAATCGCATCCCAGGTCACTTACCCGTCCCGGTCCCCTGCTGTCATGTGCTGGCGCGCGCGGCTCCGCTCTCTAGGGCGCGCGCGCGCCAGCTCTCTGAGACTTAAAGGGCCAGTGCACCAATGATTGGTGCCTGGCCCAATTAGCTTAATTGGCTTCCACCTGCTCCCAGACTATATCAGATCACTGCCCCTGCACTCCCCTGCCGGATCTTGTTGCCTTGTGCCAGTGAAAGCGTTTAGTGTGTCCAAAGCCTGTGTACCTGAACTTCTGCTACCCATCCTGACTACGAACCTTGCCGCCTGCCCCCGACCTTCTGCTACGTCTGACCTTGCCTCTGCCTAGTCCTTCTGTCCCACGCCTTCTCAGCAGTCAGCGAGGTAGAGCCGTTGCTAGTGGATACGACCTGGTTGCTACTGCCGCAGCAAGACCATCCCGCTTTGCGGCGGGCTCTGGTGAAAACCAGTAGCCTCTTAGAACCGGTCCACTAGCACGGTCCACGCCAATCCCTCGCTGACACAGAGGATCCACTACCTGGAAGCCGAATCGTGACAGTAGATCCGGCCATGGATCCCGCTGAGGTGCCGCTGCCAAGTCTCGCTGATCTTCCCACGGTGGTCGCTCAGCAATCGCAGCAGATTGCCCAACAAGGACAGCAGCTGTCGCAGTTGACCGCCATGTTACAGCAACTTCTGCCTCTGCTACAGCAGCAACCATCTCCTCCGCCAGCTCCTGCACCTCCTCCGCAGCGAGTGGCCGCTCCTAACCTCCGCTTGTCCCTGCCGGACAAATTTGATGGGGACTCTAAACTCTGCCGTGGATTTTTGTCTCAGTGTTCCCTGCATATGGAGATGTTGTCGGACTTGTTTCCTTCAGAACGGTCTAAGGTGGCGTTCGTAGTAAGCCTTCTTTCAGGAAAGGCCTTGTCTTGGGCCACACCGCTCTGGGACCGCAATGATCCTGCCACAGCCACAGTCCAGGCCTTCTTCGCTGAACTCCGGAGTGTCTTCGAGGAGCCAGCCCGAGCTTCTTCTGCCGAGACTGCCCTGTTGAACCTGGTCCAGGGTAATTCTTCCGTTGGCGAGTACGCCATACAATTCCGTACTTTTGCTTCTGAACTATCCTGGAATAATGAGGCTCTCTGCGCGACCTTTAAAAAAGGCCTATCCAGTCGCATCAAGGATGTGCTGGCCGCACGAGAGATTCCTGCCAACCTCCAAGAACTCATCCATTTGGCTACCCGCATTGACATGCGTTTTTCTGAGCGACACCAAGAGCTCCGCCAGGAAAAAGACTTAGATCTCTGGGCACCTCTCCCACAGCATCCTTTGCAGTCTACGCCTGGGCCTCCCGCCGAGGAGGCCATGCAAGTGGATCGGTCTCGCCTGACCCAGGAAGAGAGGAATCGCCGTAGAGAAGAAAATCTCTGTCTTTACTGTGCCAGTACCGAGCATTTCTTGGTGGATTGCCCTATCTGTCCTCCACGCCTGGGAAACGCACGCACGCACCCAGCTCACGTGGGTGTGGCGTCTCTTGGTTCCAAGTCTGCTCCTCCACGTCTCACGGTACCCGTGCGGATTTCTTCTTCAGCCAACTCCTCCCTCTCAGCCGTGGCCTGCTTGGACTCCGGTGCCTCTGGAAATTTTATTTTGGAGTCGTTTGTTAATAAATTCAGCATCCCGGTGACCCGTCTCGTCAAGCCGCTCTATATTTCCGCGGTCAACGGAGCCAGATTGGACTGCACCGTGCGTTACCGCACAGAGCCCCTCCTCATGTCTATTGGACCCCACCTTGAGAGGATTGAGTTCTTCATTCTCCCCAACTGTACCTCTGAGGTCCTCCTCGGTCTGCCTTGGCTCCGGCTTCATTCCCCCACCATTGATTGGACCACCGGGGAGATCAGGAACTGGGACTCTGCCTGCCACAGGAAATGCCTCTCCCCCCCTCCCAGTCCCGTCAGGCAAGCCTCTGTGCCTCCCCATGGCCCCCGTCCTGGTGTCACACTGCCCCGTGCTAGGCCTCGCCCTCTGCCCTCCCTCCCCATTCCCACTCCTGCTGTACTGCCTGCCGTTGAGGAAACCCTCCATTCTTTCCCAGTGTCCTCATCCCAGGGGAGGCAGTTACCGGACAAAGAGAAGGGGAGACCTAAGGGGGGGGGTACTGTTACGCCTAGCGCTCCGGGTCCCCGCTCCTCCCCGGAGCGCTCACGGCGTCTTTCTCCCTGCAGCGCCCCGGTCAGTCCCGCTGACCGGGAGCGCTGCACTGTCATGGCCGTTGGGGATGCGATTCGCACAGCGGGACGCGCCCGCTCGCGAATCGCATCCCAGGTCACTTACCCGTCCCGGTCCCCTGCTGTCATGTGCTGGCGCGCGCGGCTCCGCTCTCTAGGGCGCGCGCGCGCCAGCTCTCTGAGACTTAAAGGGCCAGTGCACCAATGATTGGTGCCTGGCCCAATTAGCTTAATTGGCTTCCACCTGCTCCCAGACTATATCAGATCACTGCCCCTGCACTCCCCTGCCGGATCTTGTTGCCTTGTGCCAGTGAAAGCGTTTAGTGTGTCCAAAGCCTGTGTACCTGAACTTCTGCTACCCATCCTGACTACGAACCTTGCCGCCTGCCCCCGACCTTCTGCTACGTCTGACCTTGCCTCTGCCTAGTCCTTCTGTCCCACGCCTTCTCAGCAGTCAGCGAGGTAGAGCCGTTGCTAGTGGATACGACCTGGTTGCTACTGCCGCAGCAAGACCATCCCGCTTTGCGGCGGGCTCTGGTGAAAACCAGTAGCCTCTTAGAACCGGTCCACTAGCACGGTCCACGCCAATCCCTCGCTGACACAGAGGATCCACTACCTGGAAGCCGAATCGTGACAATTGGATGTACCGCAAGCCTTTAAGTAAAGTTTATCCAAGTTCCAGTTCAACTACCTTGTGGACCTTAAGTCATTTTATGCATGCACCTATCGTTACTGGGAAGGGCGGCGATAGGCTGGAGAATTACCTCAGCATACTAGCCCACAGCCTGGCATCACGAACAACAGGGTTAACCTTAACCCCTGATATACTGAAGCAATACCCTGACTACACTACCCCTACCCCTGAGGCCTACCACAGCTATATCCCATATACCCTACTCCCCCAGGCTATCACATTTTTCTAAGCCATCTCATTCTGTAGCACTCACCATAGCACGGAACAGTTTTTGCATTGGCTAGTGATACCAAACTCTGTAATGCCCAGTATGGGTTAAAGCATTGAAAGTTTGTGCCCCCCTTCTCATTTTTTTTTTTTCATCTTATCAGAAATGACAGCTCACTACTGCAAACACAGGCGGCCTCATTACATACAATACGTTGTCACTATCAGGATTACACCTCGATGACACGTGCTGTCACCTCTTTTGTCTCGCTATATATATATATGAGGACAGCTTGTCATTGGAAACCAGCACCTGGCGACAGCTGAGAGGGGGATTTCACTGCCGAAATATATTGTAATTTACCGACATACATAAAAAACGTAATTGTTGGCATCACAATCCTAGGACTACTGCAAAAAACATCCCAGGAACCCCAAGGGTCAGATCCTGGTTGCCATCATGGTAGGATGGATAGTTTGGCTAAGCGTTTCCCAACCAGTGTGCCTCGGACTGCTGCAAAACTACAACTCCCAGCATGCCGGGAGTTGTAGTTTTGCAACAGCTGGAGGTGCACTGGTTAGAAACACTGTTTTATAGATTGCAAACCTTTGCAGTATGGTGCGGATTATAGTGTAGGCTTCATGCACTTGTTTCCAGCATTCTTCGTGTGTTTCCATGCTGAGAGTTGGAGTTTAGCAGCAGCTGGAGGCACACTGGTTGGGAAACATCAGATTTACAACTGTAAGGTGAATGGGGGAGATTTATCAATGTCGGTGTGAGGTAGAAATAATTTTAACCCTGTCAGTGCTTTCTCTGATTTGCATGTCTGTGCGCGAGCTTGTTCTATATTTGCGCAAAATCTGTTGCCTTTGCGCAAAGTTTTAATATCTAAAAAAAAAATGCGCGCTAGTAAATTTGTGTGCACAGCATATTTCTGTCTACGGTCCACGAGCACGCAGAGAACATAGCAAAATATTCAAAATATTCAAAAAAGACGCAATGAAAGTCACTGCGCTAATTTTTGCGCAAAAAAGATACATAAGAAAAAGGGGGTTACTCAATGATAAATGTCCCCCATAGTCTTTAAAGAAAAGAAAAACTATATAAACATATAGTAATAAATGTAGTAAAACTCCCATGATCCAACTGGCAGCTATTAAAGGGGTGCTCCGCTGCTTCGCGTTTGGAACAAACTGTTCCGAACGCTGGAGCTGGCGCCGGGAGCTCGTGACGTCATAGACCTGCCCCTCATGATGTCAAGCACCGCCCCCTCAGTGCAAGTCTATGGGAGGGGGCGTGATGGCTAAGCAGCGGAGTACCCCTTTAAGCATAGCTGAGTACCCCTTTAAGCATAGCCCTTATGTGGCTCCTATAATCACATAATATACTTATAGATGTTCCTCCTTTTCCAAGTGTTACTGCCTTTAAAGAGATTTGATTTTACTCTGGACAGTTCCTGACATGGACAGAAGTGTCAGCAGCGGGCACTTTGGACAGACAGAAAAAATGACACAACTTCCTACGGAGCATACAGCAGCCGATAAGTACTGGAAAGATTAAAAATTTTATATGGAAGTAATTAAGTAATTTACAAATCTCTTAAACTTTTTGGTACCAGTTCATTTTAAAAAAAATTGCTTTTCATCGGAATACCCCTTTAACATCAGATGCATAGGCTATTGCTCTGTCCCCTACCCATGCGTTATACTGAAGCTTAGCTCTATAAAGGCACAGCTATGACCCAGCTTGTCTATTAGAGGCTAACAATC
Source organism: Hyla sarda (assembly GCF_029499605.1). NCBI lineage: Eukaryota > Metazoa > Chordata > Amphibia > Anura > Hylidae > Hyla > Hyla sarda. Next base: position 17,416,340 of record NC_079195.1, read on the forward strand.
TAGAATCAACTTTAAACTCATCCAACGCTTAGAATTCTGTTCAGCCTGTGGTTTATACTGATGCAATGGTTTAATAGACACCACACTTTCATCAAACGTTGCATAGATCATGTGAATGTAAAAAGATTTGTATTATATCTTATCAGAGACCAAAGCGTCTTTCTGCCCTTATCAGGCTCTTTTCCTGCTCCACTCCCTATTCCCAAAATCAACATTCACTCTAAAAAACTTACGAAGAACTTCTGTTCTGTGAGACAAGGCAGATCAGCTCACTGATCAGGTTACAGCTGCCAATACAAGTCTATGGATAAGGGAGAGGGGTGGCTGGAGAGAGACAGAGGCAGAGTGAGAGAGAGCAAGACACCGAGCTTAAGAGTGTTATATCTCACCCCAGTGTTGAATACACTCTTCATGCTCCTCTATATTGTCCTCCATGCTGCTGCTGAAGGCTTCTAAGGGTGTTCTATGCTATATGTCATATACAAGTTATATATTGGTCAGAAATAGTGCCCCTCAGGTACACACAATTTTAAAAATTTTCCAAAAATTCACAAAAAATACATTTGTGTGTGGAATCCACAAAAAAAAATCTGCCGCAGAAATTCCACCATGTGCACAGTGTAGCAGATTCCCATTTAAATCAATGGCAATCTACTGCAACGGAATTTTACAAGCAGAAAATACCCACTGAATTCTGTTTGTAAATTCCGCATGTGAACATAGCCTCGAAGATTGTCAGGAAAATGCTACAAATAGACTTACGGACGGAGATTCATTAAGGGAGAGGTGTCCGGAAATCAGCTTTATCCCAAGAATTAAAGTATAGTATAGTAACTAACTTATTGGTAGGGGTCCCAGCCACTGGGACACCCACCAATCACAAGAATGGAGATCAATTGTCCCTTGAGTGAATGAAGTGCCACCACACATGACCGTCCACTTCTTTATTCATCCTTATGGGACTTTTGAACAAAACAGAGTGAATGGAGCTGAGACCGAGCATATGTGCTGCACTTCATTCACTCAGGGAACAACAACTGACCTCCATTCTCGTAATTGGTGGGAATACCTTCTAATTTTAGCAAAACCCCCTTTAACATCCAAATTATAGTAATAACTATAACATGTGCCCAAGGTTACAGCTTCTTCCTCCTGGTATATTCTGAGTACAAATTAGCGTCCAGTCCCAATTTTCATGGGAAAGTGTCATGAACCACAATATGTACAAAAGACTTGGCACCCTTAGATGATACGTCCCTTATCACTTCCACAGAATGTTTACTAAAAGGTCTGAGACCGGAACACCACCCTGTTGTTTAACTATGGATTGCAAATATTTTCACACTCAGCTTCATTTCAGAATACCAAGTGCAGATCACATTACGGACTAGGACACCACCACATTTGAGGAGTGCCGTCCACCATATTGTCTTGTATGCTTAATTGCAAGGCATTTCTGTGTCATTTTGGGGGATTTCGTAGGTGGGGCATAAATGTCCTATGATATGGGATTCACATGTTGGTAGCCAGACTTATACAAACCTTAAGGATGGTGCGTTGTCCTTCTGCCATAGGGGAAACAGCTGCCATGAAGCAATGAACTTGGTTGGCCACAATGCGTAAAAAAGCCCTACTGTCCAAATGTCAATCCATAGATATCAGAGGACCCAGGGTGCGCCAAGAAAACATTCCCCCTGCTATTATACCTGCTCCACCAGCATAAACTGTTCACACCTGACAGAAAGGGTTCATGGATTAATTCTTCTTGTGCCCAATTCTGACCAAATCCATCTGACCAGGCTGTGCCCTGTCTGAGTGTTGCTTTGGAAGAGAAGCAGCTGAAAAGAGTTCTAAAACAAGAGTTCTAAAACTGTGAAGTTGCACGTACTTACATTTGCGCACAGAGGGATCACTGATAGAATTTTAAATAGCCTGTTCACTTTTTTTTTCTCTACTCTGCCTCTAGGTGGGGGTGAAGATTGGTCACAGGTACTTAAATCTTAGTCTGGGACTCAGTTGCTGAGCGTGCTCTGTCTGAGTGTTGCTTTGGAAGAGAGGCGGCTGAAAGAGAGTTGTAAAACAGGAGATTGAAAGCAGGAGTTTGAGATCGCTGTGAGTGTTACTTTCCTTACACTGTGGGGACTTTAACCTCACAAGGTCTACTGAAAATGTAATTGTAATATTTACTGTCTGTTTTTGGCTGTTAATCTGTGAAATCCCTGTAACTAGATGGCCTCCATGTTGAAAAATACAGTCTGGTGTACATCTTGCACAATGTATGCAATCCTTGAACAGCAGTTTGAGGGGTATATTGTTGTGTGAGATGTGTGCAAGTTGTTCATTTGAAAGCCCAGATCCTGGATCTAGAGGAGCAACTGGCAACACTGAGTCGCATTGACAACTTGGAGAGGGGTCTCCTGCTCACTGAGCAAGTACTCTCTGGGGTAGAGGTGGGGGAAGATAGTGGGACAGAGGTGCAGGACAGTCGAACAGCTAGCTGGGTTAAAGTTAGAAAACAGGGTAGAGAGAAAAGTGTCAGGGAGGCTAGTCCTGAACTGGCACACCCCAACAAGTTTGCCCCCCAGTTGGTAGATGAGGGGGATGCCATTTCAGAGCTAGCATTACTGCAGCAGGACTCTGCCTCTGACCACCATAGGGGTGTTTGCTCCAGTAAGGAGGGAAGGAGGAGTGCAGGGCAGGCCAGACCGATACTGGTAGTGGGGGGATTCTATAATTAGGGGGACAGACAGGGCAATCTGTCACAAAGACCGGGATCGCTGAACAGTGTGTTGTCTTCCTGGCGCTCGAGTTCGGCACATCATGGATCGGGTTGACAGGTTGCTGGGTGTGGCTGGAGAAGACGTCATGGTACATATTGGCACCAATGACAAAGTAAGAGGTAGATGGAGTGTCCTTAAAAATGATTTCAGAGACTTAGGCCGCAAGCTTAAGGCAAGGTCCTCCAAGGTAATATGTTCTGAAATATTACCTGTACCACGAGCCACATCAGAGAGGCAGCGGAAGATTAGGGAGGTAAACAAGTGGCTCAGAAGCTAGTGTAGGAAGGAGGGGTTTGGGTTCATGGAGAACTGGGCCAACTTCTCTGTCAGATATCGGCTTTACCGTAGGGACGGGCTGCACCTCAATGGGAAGGGTGCAACTGTGCTTGGGGAGAAGATGGCTAGAGGGGTGGAGGAGTGTTTAAACTAGAGATTGGGGGGAGGGAACCTACAACATAGAGGGGAAAGATAGTGTAGATAGAGGGGGGGACTTATTAATGTACATGGGGGTGGAGCAAATAGAGGGGTTAGAATAGTTAACAGGGATAGGCTTCATAGGAACAGATGAACTGGAGTGGTTGATGTCTGAGGAGGATTAGACTTCTAAGGAGACTTGGTTGGATGATAGCTGTGACTGGGCGGTCAACATACAGGGTTATAGTCTATTCAGGAAGGATCGGACAAAACGGAAAGGGGGAGGAGTTTGTCTTTATGTAAAGTCAAGTCTGAGGGCCGCACTGCGGGAGGATATACAGGAGGGAAATGATATATATGGAGATAAAAATAAAAAAAATCTTGATAGGGGTTTGTTATAAGCCACAGACATAATGGAAGAGACAGGAGATCAACTACTGAAGCAAAAAAAAAACAAGGCAGCAAATCAGAATGAGGTGATAATAATGGGGACTATAATTATCCTGATATAAACTGGGAGACTGAGATCTGAGAATCTCATAAAGAAAACAGGTTACTGACTATAAAGACAATTATCTGTCCCAAATGGTGCCGGGCCCTACCAGAGGGGGCGCCCTACTAGACTTAACAGACCTGACAGAGTAAGTAATGTGCAGGTAGAAGGACACCTAGGAAATAGTGACCATAATATAATACATTATAACTTGTTCTTCAATGAGGGAATCTCTGGAGGGGCCGCAAAAAGAATTAACTTTAGGAAAGCAAAGTTCGATCAACTCAGAGAAGCCCTTAATATAAAATGGGATAATGTCCTCAAAAACAAGAATAATGACACTAAATAGGAGACTTTTAAGAATATTTTAAATTCTCACTGTAAGATGTATATACCTTATGGGAATAAAATGGTCAGAAATAAAAGAAAACCAATATGGATGAATAAAAATGTTAAGGGGGCAAAATGACAAAAATAAAGCATTTAAACTACTAAAACAGGACGGCAGTGAAGAAACATTAAAAAGCTATATAGAAAATTGCAAAATATGTTAAAAACAGATAAAAGCCACAAAAATAGAGACAGAAAGACTCATTGCCAAAGAGAGTAAAACTAACTAAATGTTCTTTAACTATATAAATAGCAAAAAGGTCAAAAATGAAAGTGTAGGCCCTTTAAAAAATGACGAGGAAGAAATTATAAACGGGGATCAGGAAAAAGCAAATATATTAAACAAATTCTTCTCCACAGTATTTACCAGGGAAAATGAAATGCCAGGTGAAATACAGCGAGATAAGGTAAACTCCCCAGTACAGGTCACCTGTCTAACCCAGGAAGAAATACAGGTCACCTGTCTAACCCAGGAAGAAGTACAGTGCCACCTACAAAAATCTAAATAGACAAGTCACCAGGCCCAGATGGCATTCACCACCGTGTTCTAAAGGAATTAATGTAATAGACAGACCCCTATTTTTAATATTCAGGGACTCTATAGTAACAGGGAAGGTTCCCAAGGACTGGCGCATGGAAAATGTGGTGCCAATATTTAAAATGTCAGTGTTTCTCCACAGAGATCTGGATCCATCTGGCCAGGCCATGTTTCTCCATAGAGATCTGGATCCATCTGATCAGGTCATGTTTATCCATAGAGATCTGGATCCATCGCACCAGGTCATGTTTCTCCACAGAGATCTGGATCCATCTGACCAGGTCATGTTTCTCCACAGAGATCTGGATCCATCTGACCAGGCCATGTTTCTCCTCACAGATCTGGATCCATCTGACCAGGCCATGTTTCTCTATAAAGATTTGGAGTCGGGAAGAAATTTTTACCTCTAGCATGAGGGTTTTTGCCTTCCTCTTGATCAACTCAGTAGGGACTCATTAGGGATATAAGTTGAACTGGATGGACTTTTTTCAACTTTATGAACTATGTTTATGTTTCTCAACAAAGATCTGGATCCATCTGACCAGGCCATGTTTCTCCACAGAGATCTAAATCTATCTGACCAGGCCATGTTTCTCTATAGAGATCTGGGTCCATCTGACCAGGTCATGTTTCTCCACAGAGATCTGGATCCATCTGACCAGGCCATGTTTCTCCACAGAGATCTGGATCCATCTGACCAGGACATGTTTCTCTATAGAGATCTGGATCCATCTGACCAGTCCATGTTTCTCTACAGAGATCTATATCCTTCTGTCAAGGCCATGTTTCTCCACAGAGATCTGGATCCTTCTGACCAGTCCATTTTTCTCCACTGAGATCTGTATCCATCTGACCAGGCCATGTTTCTCCACATAGATCTGGATCCATCTGACCAAGCCATGTTTCTCCATAGAGATCTGGCTCTATCTGACCAAGCCATGTTTCTCCACATAGATCTGGATCCATATGACCAGGCCATGTTTCTCCACATAGATCTGGATCCATATGACCAGGCCATGTTTCTCCACATAGATCTGGATCCATATGACCAGGCCATGTTTCTCCACATAGATCTGGATCCATCTGACCAGGCCATGTTTCTCCATAGAGATCTGGATCTATCTGACCAGGCCATGTTTCTCCACATAGATCTGGATCCATCTGTCCAGGCCATGTTTCTTCACAGAGATCTGGATCCATCTGACCAGGCCATGTTTCTCCACCGAGATCTGGATCCATCTGACTAAGCAATGTTCTCTATAGAGATCTGGATCCATCTGACCAGGCCATGTTTCTCCACAGAGATCTGGATCCATCTGACCAGTCCATGTTTCTCTACAGAGATCTGGATCCATCTGACCAGGCCATGTTTCTCCATAGAGATCTGGATCCATCTGACTAAGCCGTGTTCTCTATAGAGATCTGGATCCATCTGACCAGGCCATGTTTCTCCACAGAGATCTGGACCCATCTGACCAGGCCATGTTTCTCTATAGAGATCTGGATCCATCTGACCAGGCCATGTTTCTCCATAGAGATCTGGATCCATCTGACCAGGCCATGTTTCTCCACAGAGATCTGGATCCATCTGACCAGGCCATGTTTCTCCATAGAGATCTGAGGCTGCATAATGTGGTTCACACAGCTGCAGTTTGGTACAATATCTCAGTGTATATATTAATATATCAGAGCTCTCTGCTACATTAAGTCATTTGTGCTGATGGTGTAAAGTAATACACATTTTAATGCTTTTTGATACATTGTCATTTGTCACATATTAGTGATTTAAAGCAGTGTTTCACAACCAATGTTCCCAACCAGTGTGCCTTTGGCTGTCTGGGCATGCTGGGAGTTGTAGTTTTGCAACAGCTGGAGGCGCCCTGGTTGGGAAACACTGTATTTAAGGTAAAGAAGGTCCAGGGGGGATCAGGTTTAGGACATTTCAGGTGACTGGTTCTCTGCACAGCCTGACAGACATTGATAAATGCCTCCGGCCCCCGAATCAATAGTCACTTAAGTACAAATCACTTTTAATAAGCGAAAGGCACCGAGTACACAGCCTGCGAGGAGAGCAATGCAATGGCCACTGCGTGGATTCTATGGACAATGGGGGAGGGGGGGGGGTTACAGACGTTTTACATATATACTTTATTTAACCATAAATAGCCAAATACAGTATCTCCTATAAGTGACTCCACCCCTCACATTATATATACAGTATCTCCTATAAGTGACTCCACCCCTCACATTATATATATACAGTATATCCCATAAGTGACTCCACCCCCCACATTATATATACAGTATCTCCTATAAGTGACTCCACCCCTCACATTATATATATACAGTATATCCCATAAGTGACTCCACCCCCCACATTATATATACAGTATCTCCCATAAGTGAGTCCACCCCTCACATTATATATACTGTATATCCCATAAGTGACTCCACCCCCCACATTATATATACAGTATATCCCATAAATGAGTCCACCCCTCACATTATATACAGTATATCCCATAAGTGACTCCACCCCTCACATTATATATACAGTATATCCTATAAGTGACTCCACCCCTCACATTATATATACAGTATCTCCCATAAGTGACTCCACCCCCCACATTATATATACAGTATCTCCTATAAGTGACTCCACCCCTCACATTATATATATACAGTATATCCCATAAGTGACTCCACCCCCCACATTATATATACAGTATCTCCTATAAGTGACTCCACCCCTCACATTATATATATACAGTATATCCCATAAGTGACTCCACCCCCCACATTATATATACAGTATCTCCCATAAGTGAGTCCACCCCTCACATTATATATACTGTATATCCCATAAGTGACTCCACCCCCCACATTATATATACAGTATATCCCATAAATGAGTCCACCCCTCACATTATATACAGTATATCCCATAAGTGACTCCACCCCTCACATTATATATACAGTATATCCTATAAGTGACTCCACCCCTCACATTATATATACAGTATCTCCCATAAGTGACTCCACCCCCCACATTATATATACAGTATATCCCATAAATGAGTCCACCCCTCACATTATATACAGTATATCCCATAAGTGACTCCACCCCTCACATTATATACAGTATATCCTATAAGTGACTCCACCCCTCACATTATATATACAGTATCTCCCATAAGTGAGTCCACCCCTCACATTATATACAGTATATCCCATAAGTGAGTCCACCCCTCACATTATATACAGTATATCCTATAAGTGACTCCACCCCTCACATTATATATACAGTATCTCCCATAAGTGAGTCCACCCCTTACATTATATACAGTATATCCTATAAGTGACTCCACCCCTCACATTATATATACAGTATCTCCCATAAGTGAGTCCACCCCTCACATTATATACAGTATATCCCATAAGTGAGTCCACCCCTCACATTATATACAGTATCTCCCATAAGTGAGTCCACCCCTCACATTATATATACAGTATCTACCATAAGTGAGTCCACCCCTCACATTATATACAGTATCTCCTATAAGTGACTCCACCCCTCACATTATATACAGTATCTCCTATAAGTGAGTCCACCCCTCACATTATATACAGTATCTCCCATAAGTGAGTCCACCCCTCACATTATATATACAGTATCTCCCATAAGTGAGTCCACCCCTCACATTATATATACAGTATCTCCCATAAGTGACTCCACCCCTCACATTATATATACAGTATATTCCATAATTGAGTCCACCCCTCACATTATATATACAGTATATTCCATAAGTGAGTCCACCCCTCACATTATATATACAGTATCTCCCATAAGTGAGTCCACCCCTCACATTATATATACAGTATCTCCCATAAGTGAGTCCACCCCTCACATTATATATACAGTATCTCCCATAAGTGACTCCACCCCTCACATTATATATACAGTATATCCCATAAGTGAGTCCACCCCTCACATTATATATACAGTATCTCCCATAAGTGACTCCACCCCTCACATTATATATACAGTATATCCCATAAGTGAGTCCACCCCTCACATTATATATACAGTATATCCCATAAGTGAGTCCACCCCTCACATTATATATACAGTATCTCCCATAAGTGAGTCCACCCCTCACATTATATATACAGTATATTCCATAATTGAGTCCACCCCTCACATTATATATACAGTATATTCCATAAGTGAGTCCACCCCTCACATTATATATACAGTATATCCCATAAGTGACTCCACCCCTCACATTATATATACAGTATATCCCATAAGTGAGTCCACCCCTCACATTATATATACAGTATCTCCCATAAGTGAGTCCACCCCTCACATTATATATACAGTATCTCCCATAAGTGACTCCACCCCTCACATTATATATACAGTATATCCCATAAGTGAGTCCACTCCTCACATTATATATACAGTATATCCCATAAGTGACTCCACCCCTCACATTATATATACAGTATCTCCCATAAGTGACTCCACCCCTCACATTATATATACAGTATCTTCCATAAGTGACTCCACCCCTCACATTATATATACAGTATATCCTATAAGTGAGTCCACCCCTCACATTATATATACAGTATCTCCCATAAGTGACTCCACCCCTCACATTATATATACAGTATATCCCATAAGTGACTCCGCCCCTCACATTATATATACAGTATATCCCATAAGTGACTCCACCCCTCACATTATATATACAGTATATCCCATAAGTGAGTCCACCCCTCACATTATATACAGTATCTCCCATAAGTGACTCCACCCCTCACATTATATACAGTATATCCCATAAGTGAGTCCACCCCTCACATTATATATACAGTATATCCCATAAGTGAGTCCACCCCTCACATTATATACAGTATCTCCCATAAGTGAGTCCACCCCTCACATTATATATACAGTATATCCCATAAGTGAGTCCACCCCTCACATTATATATACAGTATATCCCATAAGTGACTCCACCCCTCACATTATATATACAGTATATCCTATAAGTGACTCCACCCCTCACATTATATATACAGTATCTCCCATAAGTGACTCCACCCCCCACATTATATATACAGTATATCCCATAAATGAGTCCACCCCTCACATTATATACAGTATATCCCATAAGTGACTCCACCCCTCACATTATATACAGTATATCCTATAAGTGACTCCACCCCTCACATTATATATACAGTATCTCCCATAAGTGAGTCCACCCCTCACATTATATACAGTATATCCCATAAGTGAGTCCACCCCTCACATTATATACAGTATATCCTATAAGTGACTCCACCCCTCACATTATATATACAGTATCTCCCATAATTGAGTCCACCCCTCACATTATATATACAGTATCTCCCATAAGTGACTCCACCCCCCACATTATATATACAGTATCTCCCATAAGTGAGTCCACCCCTCACATTATATACAGTATCTCCCATAAGTGAGTCCACCCCTCACATTATATATACAGTATCTCCCATAAGTGAGTCCACCCCTCGCATTATATACAGTATCTCCCATAAGTGAGTCCACCCCTCACATTTTATATACAGTATCTCCCATAAGTGAGTCCACCCCTCACATTATATATACAGTATCTCCCATAAGTGACTCCACCCCTCACATTATATATACAGTATATCCCATAAGTGAGTCCACTCCTCACATTATATATACAGTATCTCCCATAAGTGACTCCACCCCTCACATTATATATACAGTATCTTCCATAAGTGACTCCACCCCTCACATTATATATACAGTATATCCTATAAGTGAGTCCACCCCTCACATTATATATACAGTATCTCCCATAAGTGACTCCACCCCTCACATTATATATACAGTATATCCCATAAGTGACTCCGCCCCTCACATTATATATACAGTATATCCCATAAGTGACTCCACCCCTCACATTATATATACAGTATATCCCATAAGTGAGTCCACCCCTCACATTATATACAGTATCTCCCATAAGTGACTCCACCCCTCACATTATATACAGTATATCCCATAAGTGAGTCCACCCCTCACATTATATATACAGTATATCCCATAAGTGAGTCCACCCCTCACATTATATACAGTATCTCCCATAAGTGAGTCCACCCCTCACATTATATATACAGTATATCCCATAAGTGAGTCCACCCCTCACATTATATATACAGTATCTCCCATAAGTGAGTCCACCCCTCACATTATATATACAGTATATCCCATAAGTGACTCCACCCCTCACATTATATATACAGTATCTCCCATAAGTGACTCCACCCCTCACATTATATACAGTATATCCCATAAGTGAGTCCACCCCTCACATTATATATACAGTATATCCCATAAGTGACTCCACCCCTCACATTATATATACAGTATATCCCATAAGTGACTCCACCCCTCACATTATATATAGTATATCCCATAAGTGACTCCACCCCTCACATTATATATACAGTATCTCCCATAAGTGAGTCCACCCCTCACATTATATATACAGTATCTCCCATAAGTGAGTCCACCCCTCACATTATATACAGTATATCCCATAAGTTTTTCCCCCACTTAACATTATGTGGCATGGAGTGTGATGCAGGGCAGATGGAATTACCCTAGGGGCAGATGACATTAACCCCTTGTATTCGTGACGCCAGAGAGTGGTTTATCTTCACTACCACCCGAAGGTATACCGCTGGATCCTGGGCTAGGCACTGGGGCAATAGAAACTCCGACGTCAAGTTACAGACAACGGTAGATTTACTGATTGACAGATGGTACAGTCTATACAGTGTATCCGGGCCCACAGAGGTGACCAGTGACTTCATAGACCTTAAAGGGGTACTCCGCTGCTGTCTGACAGGGCAGCAAGGGTATGGGGTAACAGCTCCCGTACTGGGCCAACACAATTATACACAGTATCTATCATAAGTAAGTCCATCCCTCTTTTCTTCTATCTGTTTGAGTTGAGGAGAGGAGAACTGAGGCTGCAGTGTGGAGAGGAGGGAGGAGAAGTTGGTGGTAACCTGAAGGAGTCCTGTGGAGAAGTAAAGGGTTTGTGGCCACACATCTACAAGTGCCCCACCACACAGGTCAAGTCAGGAAGTCTAGGATAGCAGGAGACAGAAAGCCTCAGGCAACTCTTAGTCCAAATGTCTTATGTCCAAGTCTGAGGTAAACTAATTCCGGAGAAACACTGTAGTGAGTCTCAAGTCAGCGTGGGAGGTCTCAAGTCTGAAGTCAGCATGGGAGGTTTCAATTCTCAAGACTACAGCCGTTTAGTCAAAGTCTCCAGTAACTAAGTCAGTCAAGTGTGAGTGAAAGTCTACTACAAGTCCTATCAAGGCTTAAAGGGGTACTCTGCCCCTAGCCATCTTATCCTCTATCCAAAGGATAGGGGATAAGATGTCAGATCGTGGGAGCTCCCACTGCTGGGAACCCCCACGATCTCTCCTGCAGCACCCCCTGTCTCCTAGAGCACCCCCTGTCATCTGGTGCACGGAGCGAACTTTGCTCCGTGCCTGATGACTGGCGATGCAAGGGTCGGAGGCTCGTGATGTCACGGCCATGCCCCCTCAATGCAAATCTGTGGGAGGGGGCATGATGGCCGTCACGCCCCCTCCCATAGACTTGCATTGCGGGGGCGGGGTGTGACGTCACAAGGGGGAGTATTCTAGTTGAGTTCAGGGCCGCACCATGCCCTGCTATATCTGACATTACAGCTTTTTGAGATATAGAACAAGCTATAACCTGAAAAAAACTGGCAAAAAGGGCTGAAAACATAACCAAATATTGGACAAAAAAAAAAACAACAACCTAAATGACAAAAATATGGCTTACATTTTCCCAAAAAATTTTGAGCCATAAAATTTGCACATTAAAGTTAGATGGCAATAGTGTAACAAAAGCCATAATGGTTGTCACCCAACATTCCCAGTACAGATACCATCGAGAAGAGGTCAGAATCTTTATACCGTATTTTTCGCCATATAAGACGCTCCGGCATATAAGACGCACCCAATTGTAAAGGATGAAAATCTAGAAAAAAAAGATTCTGAACCAAATACAATGTAAAGTATAGGACAGTGATCTTCAACCTGCAGACCTCCAGATGTTGCAAAACTACAACTCCCAGCATGCCCGGACAGCCAATGGCTGTCCGGGCATGCTGGGAGTTGTAGTTTTGCAACATCTGGAGGTCCGCAGGTTGAAGACCACTGGTATAGGAGGTAATACTCACGTGTCCCCGCCGCTCCGGACCCGTCACCGCTCGTCACCACTGCCCTGGATGTCGCCCTCCAACGCTGTCGCCGCATCCCCGGGGTGTCCCCGTCGCTCTGGAACATCTCTGCTGCCCGGTATCCTTACTCTCCATCGCTGCCATCACGTCGCTACGCACGCCGCTCCTATTGGATGACGGGACAGCGTGCGCGCCGACGTGATGACGACGAAGGAGAGCGCCGACCATGCAGGGGGTCCCGACACGGAGCAGACACCAAGGAGGCAGGTAAGGTCCCTCCCGGTGTCCTGTAAGCTGTTCGGGATGCCGCGATTTCACCGCCGGGCTAGTGTCACTTTCACTTCAGACGCGGCGGTCAGCTATGATCGCCGCGTCTGAAGGGTTAATACAGGACATCACCGCAATCGGTGATGTCCTGTATTGGCCGTGGGTCCCGGCCATTGATGGCCGCAGCGACCGCCGCGATAGAACAGAGTTTTAATGTGTATTTGCCGTATAAGACGCAATAACTTTTCCTCCCCCCCCCCCAAAAAAAGAAAAAGTGCGTCTTATACCGCGAAAAATACGTTAAGTTAAATTTTACCTATGCTAATTGTTGTGACATGTTGGTGAGAAGACAATTTTTTTCCGAATAATGGAAGAATTTTCCAATAAAGGTTCAATGTGGGAAGCAAATTCCTGTTGAAATCCTGAAGTAGTGGAATGTGACTCCCTGCCCGATTATATTGACCCTGATGTCATTGATCCTGTCGGAGATCTGAACTATTGAGGGTTCACATCCTGTCCGAATTCCTTACAACGAGGAGCATCAGATTCATCAAGCTGGGACAGAAATGAGATTCACATCCTGTCTCATCTACAAGGAATCTGCAGAATTTCACGTCTACGTGGTGGATTCTGCTGATGTATTAGTCTTAAAGGGGTATTCCGCCCCTAGACATCTTATCCCCCTATCCAAAGCACCCTGCATTGATTGGATGAAGTGACCCAGCACAGCACAGGGCTGGCTTAGAGATTGCCTCGGACACGCCCCTTCCTAAGCAGTGGATGTCTGAATGAGTGAGCAGCACTCTAGATACTCTAGAATCTAGATACATAAAAAGGCACGTAAAGCATCTGCATGACCTGGTGAGCAACATATAGAAGCATTGTTTTTTACTTGATATGACAGGTACACTTTAAAACTTCCTATAGGAATCCCCACTCTATCCTGTCGAACATCATGGCATCCAATGACAGGACAGAGTGGGGACCCCCAGATCCCCAAACTGCAAGTTACAGTACAGTCTGCGGATATTACTCTTGGCTATCCTCGCCGATATAAACCCGTTTTGGTCACTATTTACCAGATGAGTAATAGTTTTCTGGAGTCTATTAGCCAATAATAACTTAAAGGGGTACTCCGGTGAAAACCTTTTTTCTTTTAAATCAACTGGTGCCAGAAAGTTAAACATATTTGTAAATTACTTCTATTAAAAAATCTTAAGCCTTCCTGTACTTATTAGCTGCTGAATACTACAGAGGAAATTCTTTTCTTTTTGGAATGCTCTCTGATGACATCATGAGCACAGTTCTCTCTGCTGACGTTATTATAATAATAATAACACTTTATTTATTGTTGTCCTTAGTGGGATTTGAACCCAAGTCCCCAGCACCGCAAGACAGCAGTGCTAACCACTGAGCCACCTTGCTGCCATTAGCATACGTCCGCTATGCATGGTTGCTAAAATGGACAGAGATGTCAGCAGAGAGCACTGTGCTCGTGATGTCATCAGTTTTCCAAAAAGAAAGGAAATTCCTCTGTAGCATTCAGCAGCTAATAAGTACTGGAAGGATTTTTTACTAGAAGTAATTTACAAATATGTTTAACTTTTTGCCACCAGTTGATTTAAAAGAAAAAAGGTTTTCACCGGAGTACCCCTTTAAAGGGGTACTCAGGTGGAAAACATTTTTTTTTCTAATCAACTGGTTAGAAAAATTAATTCTATAAAAAAATATTTACCCTTCCAGTACTTATTAGCAGCTGTATGCTACAGAGGAAATTCTATTCTTTTTGTAAAAAAAATTTTTTGTCTTGCTCACAGTGCTCTCTGCTGACACCTGATGCCCGTATCAGGAACTGTCCAGAGCAGGAGAAAATCCCCATAGCAATCCTATGCTGCTCTGGACAGTTCCTGACACGGACAGAGGTGTCAGCAGAGAGCACTGTGGACAAGACAAAAAAGAAATTAAAAAAGAATAGAATTTCCCCTGTAGCATACAGCTGCTAATAAGTACTGAAAGGATTAAGATTTTTAAAAAGAAATAATTTACAAATCTGTTTAACTTTCTGGCACCAGTTCATTTAAAAAAAAAAGGAGTACCCCTTTAATGTCAGTGTTGAATAGGGAATTTGGTCAATATGAATCCATTTCCAAAGAGTTCTTGTTTTAGTTTTAGTGTCATAGATTCTGGTAAACCTTCAGTATCTACAGAAGTCAATAGAGTTCTTCATAGTGATGGAAGACGTGACAGTGTCATTTAAGGTTCTACTGCCCTTCTACTGACCCGCCCTCAGTCTCCTTAAATAACCCCAAAGATCCTGATATCTCAGTATAGATACGGCCATGGTAATCACAGGGTGGATAGATTAGATGGCGCTTTCCCATTTCACGGAGCAACATCCTACTGTAACTACATGTAGAGATTTGTACATCTCATTCTAGGAACATTTGCTTTTAAGCAGTTTCTTTGGGTGTTCCATTTGGCACTGTGCCTATTCCACCACTGTTCCATTTAAGTTGGGACACTCTGGACCCCATTCTCATCATCCATGGACATCCCAGTGGGCAGACTCCCGTAATCAAACATGTCTTCTATCCTGTAGATAGTTGATAGGTTATCAAAATGGGAAAACTCCTTAAAGGGGTACTCTGTCAGGTACAAAAAAAAGACTGAAAAATGTTGCACAAGCATATAGCATTTACCCATCTGCCTCAGTTCTAAAATCACCAAAAACACATTTGTTTTGGGGGTCGTAGTCCTGTACTTCCAGGTTGAGCATTTGCTCTGTACTACAATTCCCAGAATGTATTGCTTCATCACAGTCCTCCCAACCTGGCTACTCCCCATCCACAGCAATCCTACCAGTTCTCCAGCCAAAACTGTTGCAGAACATTACTCTATAGAGGAGAACAGTCTGCAGTACCTGCTGTATGCATTCCCTGTCAGCTCCTCTGGCTGTTGCATTGCTTAGCACAGGGCAGCATGCTGTGACCACACCTTATTCTTCCTTAGATATTACAATAAAAAAATAAAAATAAAAATATATATATATATATATATATATCTATATAGCTGATGTATATAGATATATATATATATCTGATGATATAGCTATAGGGACTGGACCAATCTGATGGCATCACTGCCTCCTGAGACAGCAGAAGATGATTGATCGTTTCGGGAGAGAGAAGCCAGGGAGCTT
This sequence comes from Hyla sarda, assembly GCF_029499605.1. Lineage (NCBI taxonomy): Eukaryota > Metazoa > Chordata > Amphibia > Anura > Hylidae > Hyla > Hyla sarda. The sequence goes on from NC_079195.1 coordinate 17,432,742, forward strand.
CTCAGACAACATGACACTGACAATGAGATGGCTACACAACTTTTTGTCAAGAGTGAGGGAGGAGCCGGGGAGCTGCTGAGACAACACCACACTAACAATAAGAGGACTACACAACTTCCTGTCAGGGATGAATCATGCAAAAAACACGCTGAATCCTGTACAGTTTGTAATAACTCTAAATTAGTAAATTATCTATCTTGCGGTGATAGTCTTTTTTTAGAAAGAATTTTCTGATACTAAAATACCCCTGGAATACCTGCAAATATCAGTAAAATTTAGGAAGACTTCTCCAGGAGCTGCTTATTTCTTATATACCTACCGGGGAAGGGAAGTGATAACCGCTCGGTGTATTACTGTCCCGTGTCTCGCTCTTTAGTTTCCTTAGAATATTCTTTTTCCGCTGCAGTTTGCTCAGCAGTCGTTTTTTCTTTGAGTAATGATGATACTTTAAATCCCCAAATTTATAAGGGATTAGGTTTTGGCCATTTACATATATCATCTACTGAAGCAAAAGATTTACATAATCACCGTCCGACGTGCGCTGAGTGGAGACGCTTGTTTGCAGAAAACACAGGTGCGCTAAATGGCTCCTCCACGTCTTAGGGGCATTAGTCGTGGCTAATGTGGAGATTTTCCTACAGGGACAAACGCCGATTATGAGATTATCTTCCTCTTGTAACAATTTTCTCCGTTTCGAGATATTGGACGTTAAAGTAAAAAATTTAGGCAACGACTCCGGATCCCTCAAATTTTTTTCCTTATTAAAAGAGTAGTCCAGACTTCTTCTGCATCCTGGAGCCTGACGCGTTACACTGCGCTCAGCTTATCGCCGGCCGCAGCGATGTCCCGCCTCGCCAGAGGCGGGACATCGCTGCGGCCGGCGATAAGCTGATTGCAGTGTAACACATTTTGCTCCAGGATGCAGAAAAAGACCGGGCCCAGAAGATAGAAGAGCGATATCGGCGCACCAGGGTGCGGCGGAAGGTGAGTTAATGGGGTAGTCCAGTGGAAAAAAAATGTTTTTAAAGGGGTTATCCAGGTAAAAAAAAAATATATATATATATATATATATATATATAGCTCAACTGGCTCCAGAAAGTTAAACAGATTTGTAAATTACTTCTATTAAAAAAAATCTTAATCCTTTCAGTACTTATGAGCTTCTGAAGTTGAGTTGTTCTTTTCTGTCTAAGTGCTCTCTGATGACGCGTGTCTCGGGAACCGCCCAGTTTAGAAGCAAATCCCATAGCAAACCTCTTCTACTCTGTGCAGTTCCTGAGTCAAGCAGAGATGTCAGCAGAGAGCACTGTTGCCAGACAGAAAACAACAACTCAACTTCAGCAGCTGATGATTATTGAAAGGATTAAGATTTTTTAATAGAAGTAATTTACGAATCTCATATATCCACGAAAGAAAGAGAAAGCAGAGCACTCACCAGCATCCTCTCTTGCACGCAGCTTTTATTTCGGTGTGCAGATAACAATCATCAGGTCTCAGGTACACATCGGGGGGGGGGGGTACAGACAGGCAAGTGCAACAGTGGGACGCGGGGGTATCCTCTAGGAAAGAAAAAAAGTTTTTCCTGGAATACCCCTTTAAATCAACTGGTGCCAGAAAGTTAAAAAGATTTGTAAATTACTTCTATTTAAAAATCTTAATCCTTCCAGTACTTATCAGCTGCTCTATGCTCCACAGGAAGTTGTGTGGTTATTTCCAGTCTGACCACAGTGCTCTCTGCTCCCACCTCTGTCCATGTTAGGAATTGTCCTGAGCAGAAAAAAATCCCCATAGCAAACCTTTCCTGCTCTGGGCAGTTCCTGACATGGACAGAGGTGGCAGCAGAGAGCACTGTGGCCAGACAGAAAAGAACTTCCTCTGGAGCATACAGCAGCTGATGAAGTACCGAAAGGGTTAAGATTTTTAAATAGAAGTAATTTACAAATTTGTTTATCTTTCCGGCACCAGTTGATTTACAAAAAAAAAGTCTGTTATTTTACTTTTTGCACAGAGGACAGATGAAAAATTCCACTTGGGTACTCCTCTAATAAGGAAGAATTGGGGGGTCCGGAGTACCCCTTTAAGTCTGCTGTTCTCTGATGAGATCTGTGAAGCACCCATATGGCCTCATAGCTCAAAAGATGACTCTGGAATGTATGTGAAACTCCAAAAAAAATCAACTTTGCCGACCTTAGCGTGCCATACACTTAAGATAAAAGTTGGCCAAAACTGCCAAAGCCGGCAGAATCGGACTAACGTATATATTGGCCTCCAAACTCTCCTGCCAGAGAAGATGTCGAGGGAGAGAGGGGTCACATGTCCACATGTCTGGAGGACATACAAGAGGCTGACATCAGCTTTCTTTGTTGAGAACACATGCACACTCAGCTGAGCCGAACATGCATGCAAACGGAGGATTGGGGTTTGCATTTCTTTACATGTCTGGTCAGGGCTATTTATATTTTCTGAGGTGTAAAATCTATGTAGGGCTCTTGTTTGGGTTAATTCATTTTACGGTCTGGGATCTGAATTGGTTTTGGTGTCTAGTCTGGGGTCTTCACTATGTCCGGGATCTGGAGTTTAGTTTTATTTAGGGCAAATTTATTTTAGGGTTGAAATTGGTTAAGGTTTCTTACATAGAATGTGTCGGCAGATAATAACCATTCGGCCCATCTAGTCTGCCCAATATTCTGAATACTGTCAATAGATCTTGTCCCTATCTTATATGAAGGATAGCCTTATGCCTATCCCGATCTTATATGAAAAATAGCCTTATGCCTATCCCTATCTTATATGAAGGATAGCCATATGCCTATCCCTATCTTATATGAAAAATAGCCTTATGCCTATCCCTATCTTATATGAAGGATAGCCTTTCTGCCTCTCCCTATCTTATATGAAGGATAGCCTTATGCCTCTCCCTATCTTATATGAAGGATAGCCATATGCCTATCCTTATCTTTTAAGAAGGATAGCCATATGCCTATCCCTATCTTATAGGAAGGATAGCCTTATGCCTATCCCTATCTTATAGGAAGGATAGCCTTATGCCTATCCCTATCTTATATAAAGGCTAGCCTTATGCCTATCCCTATCTTGCATGAAGGATAGCCTTATGTCTATCCCTATCTTGCATGAAGGATAGCCTTATGTCTATCCCTATCTTGCATGAAGGATAGTCTTATGCCTATCCCTATCTTATATGAAGGATAGCCTTATACCTATCCCTATCTTATATGAAGGATAGCCTTATGTTTATCCCTATCTTATATGAAGGATAGCCTTATGTCTATCCCTATCTTATTTGAATTATAGCCTTATACCTATCCCTATCTTATATGAAGGATAGCCTTATGCCTATCCCTATCTTATATGAAGGATAGCCTTATGCCTCTCCCTATCTTATATGAAGGATAGCCATATGTCTATCCTAATCTTATATGAAGGATAGCCTTATACCTATCCCTATCTTATATGAAGGATAGCCTTATTTCTATTCCTATGTTATATGAAGGATAGCCTTATACCTATCCCTATATTTATATGAAGGATAGCCTTATGCCTATCCCTATCTTATATGAAGGATAGCCTTATACCTATCCCTATCTTATATGAAGGATAGCCTTATGCCTATCCCTGTATTATATGAAGGATAGCCTTATACCTATCCCTATCTTATATGAAGGATAGCCTTATGCCTATCCCTGTATTATATGAAGGATAGCCTTATACCTATCCCTATCTTATATGAAGGATAGCCTTATGCCTATCCCTGTATTATATGAAGGATAGCCTTATACCTATCCCTATCTTATATGAAGGATAGCCTTATGCCTATCCCTGTATTATATGAAGGATAGCCTTATACCTATCCCTATCTTATATGAAGGATAGCCTTATGCCTATCCCTGTATTATATGAAGGATAGCCTTATACCTATCCCTATCTTATATGAAGGATAGCCTTATGCCTATCCCTGTATTATATGAAGCATAGCCTTATACCTATCCCTATCTTATATGAAGGATAGCCGTATGCCTATCCCTGTATTATATGAAGGATAGCCTTATACCTATCCCTATCTTATATGAAGGATAGCCTTATGCCTATCTCTATCTTATATGAAGGATAGCCTTATACCTATCCCTATCTTATATGAAGGATAGCCTTATGCCTATCCCTGTATTATATGAAGGATAGCCTTATACCTATCCCTATCTTATATGAAGGATATCCTTATACCTATACCTATCTTATATGAAGGATATCCTTATACCTATCCCTATCTTATATGAAGGATAGCCTTATACCTATCCCTGTCTTATATGAAGGATAGCCTTATACCTATCCCTATCTTATATGAAGGATATCCTTATACCTATCCCTATCTTATATGAAGGATATCCTTATACCTATCCCTATCTTATATGAAGGATAGCCTTATTCCTATCCCTGTCTTATATGAAGGATAGCCTTATACCTATCCCTGTCTTATATGAAGGATAGCCTTATACCTATCCCTATCTTATATGAAGGATAGCCTTATACCTATCCCTATCTTATATGAAGGATATCCTTATACCTATCCCTATCTTATATGAAGGATAGCCTTATTCCTATCCCTGTCTTATATGAAGGATAGCCTTATGCCTATCTCTATCTTATATGAAGGATAACCTTATAACTATCCCATTCATGCTTAAACTCCTCCTGTATTTGCAGCGACCACCTCTGCAGGAAGGCTATTCCACGCATCCAGTAATACTTCATGATATTACTGTAGAAACCTTTGTCCCTCTAAGGGTCTTCATTTTCTCTGGGTTCTAAAATTGATAAGAATTATATACACTTCTTGTCCTTAGGTTTAAAATGTATATAAATAGTCAGGGCCTAACATTAATACATTTTTACATCATTTCTCAAAATCTTAAATTGTTCCCATCTCACATAGCAAGGCCAGCTGTAAGACAACGCATGTCTGGTCAAATAAAAGGGGCAAATACATAATAGAGCCTGAAGAACATATACCCAAGAGGGTGGACACCATCACCAAGTGACACCGCCATGACCTTAGAACATTCGTTATCAACAGAGCAAACTAATAAATTAAAGAGCTAAACTAATAAAAATACTTCACATAACTCGGGTATGATCAGTAGATCTACAGGGCAATTCCACCCACAACATACAGGTCACATACTGCACAGATTGTTCCCCTGTGAAGGAGTGACAGCATCCAAATACAAATGGTGCAAAAAAACGGTGCAAAATTGTTTTTTCTTCCAACAACAAAAAATAAAAATAAAATGGACTCTCTCAGAGATCTTCCAGTACAACTGTTCCAGCTGCTTTCCACATGAAGTTGCTTTGTGGCAGAGAATAAATGGAAATACATAGATGTGTACGAGGGGTTTATTGCAAAAGTATTTATGTGTATTGTCACGCTTTACGTGCATACACTTAGGTATTAAAAGTGTAAATAATTAACAAGACTGCATTTACTGTACACAGATGAATGATGCCTTGGTCACATAGTCCTCCCGATCAGTGATTCCTGGAGAGGACCCTAGGGGTGGACCTAAACCCAGCTAGTCAGTAGTCTAGGCCTGGCTCTTGTCAGGGCTACGTCTCCTAGTCCTGTTATTGCTAGGCACATCTCTCCTACTGTTATGGATAATAGATACAAAATGAGGATCATTCTTCTGAGATGGTGGTTGTATCCTGTACTACGCCCTGTGTGACCATCCCCTTATTTGAGAAAATATCATGCAATGCTTCTGTAAACTAGTCTGCTAACCAATAAGAATGCTTACACAATGTGCTATGCCCTACTGAAGGATATCTTGTGTATACACTATACAATAAATCAGAAAACCATTTTAACTCAATCGTGTGTCAATGTGTTTTTCTCCGTGCACGTATTATCTAATTTGGCTCAGGACATCAACCTGGAGCAGTCACTTGGAACGCATCCAAAACACTACCTGGGTAAAATCCTGTCTACAATCAAGTCACTATACCTTTTTCTGCTCCTGTCTATGCTGTAAGGATTATTGTGCTGAAGTTCTTTGTCTCCAAGAGCGAGTTCATTGTTTATGCCAGAGAGAAGAAGGCTGAACAAGGGCCTCTCTGTAATACACTAATCTCTTATTTGGCCTTCGGCCAGAGTTAGTGGTGCATGGCTACCATGTTTTCCTGTATACATCCTTCCAGATACTGTGTCACTGAACCAAAGATGTATAGAAAGAGTAAAGAAAAGCCTACATATTGCCCCACAGTAAGCCAACCTGTAAGGATCATCAGCCTTAGTTTCAGTAATTTTGGAACATATTCAACTGTGAACATTCACTTCTACATCAGTCATAACACATATGTGTGCTAGAAAGTGTGGTGTCCCAGTACAGGAGTTGCACCCCTGTACCCTATCTGCCCTGTCAGGCAGACTCCATTCAGTTAGCCCTGCCCCCCCCCCCCCCCACCCCCGTACCTATGTTCCATGTCGAATGTTAAACATCTATGTTAGCTGATGTAAAGTGTATAAATTGTCATACACCTTTAAGTAATCTTGCTATGCATTATAACCAAAGAACGTACCAATGACCATGTAACCTACAGGGTGACCTATGGGACCACCCCAGAGTCTCCCCCATATAAACCCTGGGTAGAGCTAGCTCACTCTCTTTTCCTGCTTAGCTGAGTTACAGTGAGGTCAAGTCCAGAGAGAGAGAGTGTCTAGTGTCCTGAGGAGGCCTGAAGTCGACCACGCAGCCACGCTTCCAAAAGTCCACTGCCCCACAGGTGAACATCAAAACCTGGTAGGCTGCAAACGCGGTGGAGTCTGTCTAGTCAGTCAAGATAAGTCTGTGTCAAGTCAGCGTGGCCCTGCATCAAATTGTCCAAGTCCACTACAAGTCCCAGCAAGCCCTAAGGTCTCTGAAGTCATTGGTCACCTCCTTGGGCTTAGCAAGCTGTAAAGACTTTAAAGGACATCTGTAGTGCATTACGCTTACATAATCCTGTGCCGGGGCTGCAAAAATAAACAAAATAAACTTTAACTCACCTTCCTACGTTTCCCCGTTGTAAGGAGCTCTGGCCGGCTCCTTACATGTCACCTATCACCGGCCGAGACGGGACATCGCTGCGGCCGGTGATACGCTGACGGCTCTGTGATGTCACCGTCCCCAGGAAGCTGAAAGAGGACCGCAGCAGAGGACCGTGAGGCCAGTACAGGAGAAACGGGGGAACGTAGGAAGGTGAGTTAAAGTTTATTTTGGCTATTTTTGCAGCCCGGGCACAGGATTATGTACAAGTAATGCACTACAGATGTCCTTTAACACCTGTCTGACTCAGTAAAGCTGCCGTTGTTCCGAAACTTGGCATCAGAGTCATTATTTGCCCCCGTGCCTAGCCCAGGATCCAGCGGTATACCTTCGGGTGGTGTAAAGGTAAAACCATGCCCTGGCGTCACGAAGGGGTGCTCCACTGGCCAGCGTTTGGAAGTAAATGTTCCGAATGCTGTTTTTGCGCTGGGGGGGTCGGCCACGCCCCTCATAACATTACGACCACGCCCCCTCAATGCAAGTCAATGGGAGAGGGCGTGACGGCCATCACTAACCTGCATTGTAACCCTCCTAACACCCAGTGCAGCCAACACAACGCATCCCAAAATGGCTGATAACAGGGAACAGTAGATTTATTCCAGTGCAGCAGAAAAGTTGTGTGTCCCTTTAAATAAAGAAAAAAAACTAATGAACCATTGGCAGTGGACTCAGGAATTAATGAAGTAATATACAGATGCTTTAATATGTCTGACACCTGCACCGATCATAGTCAGGGCCCCGCAGGTCAATAAGGAGCAGAGAATGATGGGGGCCATGAAACATTTAGGCACTCGGCTCTGCTATGTCCTCCTCCTGCACTAAAGAGCGCAGCTGTGGCCCCAGCGAGATCATCTCCACAATGTGCGGCCATGAACTCTATACAGGCCCCGGAGCCTCCTAATCGTATTGTCTGTAAAGCATCATCTACATAGTAATGGCCGGAAGACATTGTGGGGATGAAGACTGTGCTGAGGATTATACTGCAGAAGATGATACGGAAAATATATATATATATGTGCAACACATGATACAGAGCTGAGCGGCAGGTGCCATAGGGACTACAACATCTTCAGGGGAATGTATTTATTAATATAGTTCATATCTATCTCATATCTATCTATCTATCTATCTATCTATATATCTATCTCATATCTATCTATCTTATATCTATCTCATATCTATCTATCTTATATCTATCTATCTCATATCTATCTATCTTATATCTATCTCATATCTATCTATCTATCTCATATCTATCTATCTTATATCTATCTCATATCTATCTATCTATCTCATATCTATCTATCTATCTTATATCTATCTCATATCTATCTATCTTCTATCTATCTATCTCATATCTATCTATCACATATCTATCTATCTATCTCATATCTATCTATCTATCTATCTCATATCTATCTATCTATCTCATATCTATCTATCTCATATCTATCTATCTTATATCTATCTATCTATCACATATCTATCTATCTATCTCATATCTATCTATCTATCTATCTCATATCTATCGATCTATCTATCTATCTCATATCTATCTATCTATCTCATATCTATCTATCTATCTCATATCTATCTATCTATCTCATATCTATCTATCTATCTATCTATCTCATATCTATCTATCTATCTATCTATCTCATATCTATCTATCTATCTATCACATATCTATCTATGTATCTGCTGAAATGTATCCCTGGCATTTGGAATCGTGCAGCCCCACTTGCTGTGTAGTGAATGTGAAATATGTTGTGTCCTTGTGTATTAGGGCTGATGGGGGGTGTAGATCACATAGATGACAGAATACACTCTGCTGTGTGCCCCCCCTCCATCATCCTCAGAACAGTCACAGCTCGTGGAATATGAATTTCCCTACAGAGTCCAGCGCAGTCAGGATCGAGCACATGCTGCCCCCTCCCCCCAATACCTTCCCCCTCAGATGGGTGGTCTCCATTACAGATATGGCCCCGTCTGACATCAGTATATATGTAATTCTACCACTTATATCTGGTAGACCATTGGTTGTCAAGACTTGTGTCCCCCTTGTTACTTTACAATATCCGGGATAGTGATACTTCACCCTGCCATCTACCTTTAATGCCAATCCCAGGGTTGGTCATGTCAACTATTACCATAAATCTCTGACTGCGGCTTCACCAATAACACACGACATGCCTGGTGGAGATGATAATCTGAGATCCTCTCTATCCTGTGGAAATGATAATCTGAGATCCTCTCTATCCTGTGGAAATGATAATCTGAGATCCTCTCTATCCTGTGGACATTATAATCTGAGATCCTCTCTATCCTGTGGACATAATAATCTGAGATCCTCTCTATCCTGTGGAAATGATAATCTGAGATCCTCTCTATCCTGTGGACATAATAATCTGAGATCCTCTCTATCCTGTGGACATTATAATCTAAGATCTTCTCTATCCTGTGGACATAATAATCTGAGATCCTCTCTATCCTGTGGACATAATAATCTGAGATCCTCTCTATCCTGTGGACATAATAATCTGAGATCCTCTCTATCCTGTGGACATAATAATCTGAGATCCTCTCTATCCTGTGGAGATGATAATCTGAGATCCTCTCTATCCTGTGGACATTATAATCTGAGATCCTCTCTATCCTGTGGACATTATAATCTGAGATCCTCTCTATCCTGTGGACATTATAATCTGAGATCCTCTCTATCCTGTGGACATTATAATCTGAGATCCTCTCTATCCTGTGGACATAATAATCTGAGATCCTCTCTATCCTGTGGAAATGATAATCTGAGATCCTCTCTATCCTGTGGACATAATAATCTGAGATCCTCTCTATCCTGTGGACATAATAATCTGAGATCCTCTCTATCCTGTGGACATAATAATCTGAGATCCTCTCTATCCTGTGGACATTATAATCTGAGATCCTCTCTATCCTGTGGACATTATAATCTAAGATCTTCTCTATCCTGTGGACATAATAATCTGAGATCCTCTCTATCCTGTGGACATAATAATCTGAGATCCTCTCTATCCTGTGGACATAATAATCTGAGATCCTCTCTATCCTGTGGAAATGATAATCTGAGATCCTCTCTATCCTGTGGACATAATAATCTGAGATCCTCTCTATCCTGTGGACATAATAATCTGAGATCCTCTCTATCCTGTGGACATTATAATCTGAGATCCTCTCTATCCTGTGGACATTATAATCTGAGATCCTCTCTATCCTGTGGACATGATAATCTGAGATCCTCTCTATCCTGTGGACATGATAATCTGAGATCCTCTCTATCCTGTGGACATTATAATCTGAGATCCTCTCTATCCTGTGGAAATGATAATCTGAGATCCTCTCTATCCTGTGGACATTATAATCTGAGATCCTCTCTATCCTGTGGACATTATAATCTGAGATCCTCTCTATCCTGTGGACATAATAATCTGAGATCCTCTCTATCCTGTGGACATGATAATCTGAGATCCTCTCTATCCTGTGGACATTATAATCTGAGATCCTCTCTATCCTGTGGACATTATAATCTGAGACCCTCTCTATCCTGTGGACATTATAATCTGAGATCATCTCTATCCTGTGGACATTATAATCTGAGATCATCTCTATCCTGTGGACATTATAATCTGAGATCATCTCTATCCTGTGGACATTATAATCTGAGATCATCTCTATCCTGTGGACATTATAATCTGAGATCATCTCTATCCTGTGGAAATGATAATCTGAGATCCTCTCTATCCTGTGGACATTATAATCTGAGATCCTCTCTATCCTGTGGAGATGATAATCTAAGATCTTCTCTATCCTGTGGACATTATAATCTGAGATCCTCTCTATCCTGTGGACATTATAATCTGAGATCCTCTCTATCCTGTGGACATTATAATCTGAGATCCTCTCTATCCTGTGGAGATGATAATCTAAGATCTTCTCTATCCTGTGGACATTATAATCTGAGATCCTCTCTATCCTGTGGACATTATAATCTGAGATCCTCTCTATCCTGTGGAGATGATAATCTGAGATCCTCTCTATCCTGTGGACATTATAATCTGAGATCCTCTCTATTCTGTGGACATTATAATCTGAGATCCTCTCTATCCTGTGGACATTATAATCTGAGATCCTCTCTATCCTGTGGACATTATAATCTGAGATCCTCTCTATCCTGTGGAAATGATAATCTGAGATCCTCTCTATCCTGTGGACATAATAATCTGAGATCCTCTCTATCCTGTGGACATGATAATCTGAGATCCTTTCTATCCTGTGGACATTATAATCAGAGATCCTCTCTATCCTGTGGAGATGATAATCTGAGATCCTCTCTATCCTGTGGACATTATAATCTGAGACCCTCTCTATCCTGTGGACATTATAATCTGAGATCCTCTCTATCCTGTGGACATTATAATCTGAGATCATCTCTATCCTGTGGACATTATAATCTGAGATCATCTCTATCCTGTGGACATTATAATCTGAGATCATCTCTATCCTGTGGACATTATAATCTGAGATCATCTCTATCCTGTGGACATTATAATCTGAGATCCTCTCTATCCTGTGGACATTATAATCTGAGATCCTCTCTATCCTGTGGACATTATAATCTGAGATCCTATCTATCCTGTGGACATTATAATCTGAGATCCTCTCTATCCTGTGGACATTATAATCTGAGATCATCTCTATCCTGTGGACATTATAATCTGAGATCCTCTCTATCCTGTGGAGATGATAATCTGAGATCCTCTCTATCCTGTGGACATTATAATCTGAGATCCTCTCTATCCTGTGGACATTATAATCTGAGATCCTCTCTATCCTGTGGACATTATAATCTGAGATCCTCTCTATCCTGTGGACATTATAATCTGAGATCCTCTCTATCCTGTGGACATTATAATCTGAGATCCTCTCTATCCTGTGGACATTATAATCTGAGATCCTCTCTATCCTGTGGAAATGATAATCTGAGATCCTCTCTATCCTGTGGACATTATAATCTGAGATCCTCTCTATCCTGTGGACATAATAATCTGAGATCCTCTCTATCCTGAGATGACATCAGCAAAGTATAAGTGTGAACAGGGGCAGCTGGTGAGTTTCCCACCATTGTCTGTCCACTTAAAGGGGCACTCCGGTGTATTTATTTATTTAATCTACTGGTGCCAGAAAGTTAAACAGATTTGTAAATTACTTCTAAAAAAATCTTAACCCTTCCAGTACTTATCAGCTGCTGTATGCTCCAGAGAAAATTGTGTAGTTCTTTCCAGTCTGACCACAGTGCTCTCTGCTGCCACCTCTGTCCATGTCAGGAACTGTCCAGCGCAGGAGAGGTTTCCTATGGGGATTTGTTCCTGCTCTGAACAGTTCCTGACATGGGCAGAGGTGTCAGCAGAGAGCCCTGTAGTCAGACTGGAAAAAAATTCAAAAAGAGAAGAACTGCACCTGGAGCATACAGCAGCTGATAAATACTGGAAGGAATAGGATTTAAAAAAAAAAAAATTTTTTTTTTTTATATAGAAGTAATTTACAAATCTGTTTAACTTTTTTGGCACCAGTTGATTTAAAAAAATGTTTTTCCTTCGGAGTACCCCTTTAATTGTGGTAAAAAAAAAAAAAAATGAAACATAATCATTATAGACTGGAACATCTAATCACTACAAGCCCCAGCATAACCTAGTAATGAATAATTGCAAACTCTAATAATGGGGCACGAGCATAACCAGCATAACCTAGTAATGGATAAACAGTGAATCAATTAGGTAGTACAATCAGTAAATACCTTGAGAAAAAAATGGGAAACTACAAGCCCCAGCATAACCTAGTAGTGTATAATAACAAGCTGGAATAATGGAGTACTAGAACATTGTGAAGGAAGGAAGGTCATGCGACCCACTCATGCACCACGACATATTTCCAGTAGTAAGGAAACATTAACCCTTGCACACCCTAACTCCTCAGTGTATGCATATGTGTAGCAGTATAAACCAGTGTAATACATTAGAAAGTTTGAACTCACCATTTTCAAGCATGATTTAGCTACCTGGGTACATTCTACAACCAAACAACAACCGTTATACTACAGAAACTGGTGGAATGGTACTGGGACACTGCATATATCCAATCAGGTATTTCCCTGTATCATGAAAGAAATTGGAAGGATCTCTCTACCAAGGAGAGTTGGGGGGAACAAGGACCTTCTGGGTGACCAGTTGACAGAAACAGCAGCCGAGTGAGAGTAAACATGACTGTTTATGATAGGTGTCAGCTACTTTAAGACTCACTTTAAAGGGGTACTCCCATGGAAAACTTTTTTTTTTTTTTAATCAACTGGTGCCAGAAAGTTAAACAGATTTGTAAATAACTTCTATAAAAAAAATCTTAATCCTTCCAGTACTTATTAGCTGCTGAATACTACAGAGGAAATGGTTTTCTTTTTGGAACACAGAGCTCTCTGCTGACATCACGCGCACAGTGCTCTCTGCTGACATCTCTGTCCATTTTAGGAACTGTCCAAAGTAGGAGAAAATCCCCATAGCAAACCTCTTCTGCTCTGGGCAGTTCCTAAAATGGACAGAGATGTCAGCAGAGAGCACTGTGCTCCAAAAAGAAAACCCTTTTCTCTGTAGTATTCAGCAGCTAATAAGTACTGGAACGATTAAGATTTTTTAATAGAAGTAATTTACAAATCTGTTTAACTTTCTGGCACCAGTTGATTTAAAAATAAAAATAAAGAGTTTTCCACCGGAGTACCCCTTTAAACTCACTGCAGGAGAAGCTACAGTCTCTATTCTGACGACGCTTCCTAATTATGACTCTGCATTGTATCATTATAAGTGATCCAGGAATACGGTATTTTCCTTTTGACACATTTTTATTATTTATTACCATATAACTGCTCATTCCATTACCGCTCGTGACGATTTGTAACTGGCACGTTCAGCAGAAGACAGCGCCAGGACTCTTGTTCTATCTTCAGCCAAACCGTATTCCCTTCATGTCAAAGTAACTTGTGTCCGGAGCAGTGTATCCCAACCCGGGTGGCTTCAGCTGTTGTAAAACTACAACTACCGGCATTCCCTGGAGTTGTAGTTTTGCAACAGCTGGAGGTACCCTGGTTGGGAAGCACTGGTCCAAAGAAAAGGAAATCTCATAGGGCTACATATACAATGGCCAAAATGTATCACTCTGCCTCAGAGGCGTCGCTAGGGGGGGGGACAAATGGGGCTGTAGCCCCAGGTCTGGTCCTCGTAGCCCCAGGTCTGGCTTTGCCCATAATGACCAATCACAGCTCAACATTCATGTCTTAAGGGGGTGCTCCTCTGCTCAGCGTTTGGAACAAACTATTCCGAACGCTGGAGCCGATACCGGGAGCTCGTGATGCCATAGCCCCGCCCCCTCATGACATCACACCCCACCCCCTCAATGCAAGTCTATGCGAGGGGGCGTGACAGACGTCACGCCCCCTCCCAAAAACTTACATTGAGGGGGCGGGGTGTGACGTCATGAGGGGGCGGGGCTATGACATCACGAGCTCCAGTCACCGACAGCATCGGGAACAGTTTGCTCCAAACACTGAGCAGCGGAATACTCCTTTAAAGTGGTCGCTGCATTGAGAACAATAAGTCTAAACTGTTGCAATGTCCTAGTTTAAACAGAAAACCGTAAATTTTTTTAGTTTTTTGTTTCTTTGTTTTTTGTTTAGTTTTTTGCTATTTTAGCCATTTTTTTTGACACATTTCTCAAGTGTTTCTTTTAAGAGTTTTTTTTATATATACCGAAAAACGGTTATTGGCGCAAATCAGCCATGATTTACTATAGCATTTTCTGACAGTTTTAATCGGGATGTACACCAAAATTGTTGGGGCACGCCATCTGCCGCCGAATTTGCACGCAAAAAAAAGAAAGATACTTTGTCATCATAACCGTAGAAATCCTGAACAAGAGGCGTGGCTACAGAAAATCTATTTACTAAAGAATTCACATATGAAAATTGTGAGTAAGCCATAAGGGAATTTTATCATTGGTTTTATTCTTTTTTGTGTTAAAAAAAAAAAAAAAGGTGCAATTTTGTGCGCAGTAGATGAAAAAGTCGCCAATCTTTACACAACCCATTTAGAATCAATCAAGTAAACAACCTGAGTGTAGCGCGGTGCGCGGTCAGTAATTTATCACTTTTTCAATTGTTGCAAAAATGTATGCAAAAACATTAATATTTTTGCTCAATCTCACTCCAGCCTGGACCACTGTTAGAAACTTCTCGAAATCTAAGGTTCTTTGTTACTTATAAAGAACATGCATCTCTTTGATAAATGTGGGGGAAGTACATGTGAGGCACTGCGAGCCGGGGGGGTGAAGAATGTTGTACAGACAATAATAAATCCCCCCCCCCCCCCCCCATATACTTTTCTGACCCCATAGAAGATGTTGATAAAACAAATATTTATTCAATAAAACCTATAAGGTAGATCTTGCATATGTGGGATGATGGGATATGAGGACTGGATTTGAGGACAGGATATGAGGTCGGGATATGAGGTTGAGATATGAGAACTGGATATGGGGATGGGATATGGGGACGGGATATGAGGACGGGATATGAGGATGGGATATGAGGACAGGATATGAGGTCGGGATATGAGAACAAAATATGAGGACAGGCTATGAGGACGGGATATGAAGACGGGATATGAGAACAGGATATGGGGATGGGATATGAAGATGGGATATGAGGACAGGATATGAGGACGGGACATAAGGTCGGGATATGTGGCCAAAATATGAGTACAGGATATGAGGTCGAGATATGAGGATGGAATAG
This sequence comes from Hyla sarda, assembly GCF_029499605.1. Taxonomy (NCBI): domain Eukaryota; kingdom Metazoa; phylum Chordata; class Amphibia; order Anura; family Hylidae; genus Hyla; species Hyla sarda. The sequence continues at coordinate 17,448,708 of NC_079195.1, forward strand.
GAGGGCGAGATATGAGGACAAAATATGAGGACAGGATATGAGGATTAGATATGAGGATAGGATAGGAGGACGGGATATGAGGACGGGATATGAGGAAGGGATTTGGGGTTGGGGTTTGAGGATGGGATCTTTCCCTCCCCCACAAGCATTAGGTAGGAAAAACCGTGCAACGCCGCGTATTCAGCTAGTATAATAAATAAATATATAAATATATTAGAAATTAATCAATTTTGTAATGTAATCATTTTATTATAATTTTTTTATTATTATTATTATTATTTTAAGTAATTTTATTTATGTAAAAATGTTATTCATGCAAAAATAATTACTATTTGCTCTTTATTATAATGTTTTTCCATTTTAAAAAAATGTATCTGTTTGTTCTTTTAGTTACATTTTCTGGTTTTCGTCATCCTGCATCATCCTCTGTCATCAGAGTGATCCGAGTGCGCGCTCGGCATCCGCGAGGACGTTAGCCCAGCGCTGCTAGCGAAGTCTCCGCGCTACTTCCAGCTGAGAAGCACTGAGAGCGCGAGCACAAGGGAATCGCTAATCCAGCCGACTGCTCCGCCAGCATCTACAGATACACAGTTACTTCAGATATTTCTTTATAGGACCAGCTCAGTTACAATAGACTAATATATCTATGTCCACAAACCAATGGTTACTTTGGTGTTATTTTATCTATCGGCTATATATTTTTATCTGATACTAACACAGTGTAACATTTTATTTTATTTGTGGCTAATATATATATATATATATATATATATATATATATATTTAAGAGGTGGTATCACAAGGGCCCTGTGAACCACCTATTTATGTTTGTTATTTTATGAATATTAATAAAATTACTATTCCAATATCTATAGACTTTTGAGCGCCAACATATTATTATATTATTATTTTACTTTCCTTGCATTTTTACTCCGTGGGTATAGGTGTTGGGTTGGATTGCTTAGTCCAGCCAGTGACATTTAGTATCAATTGAGCCAATCTGTTTTTTAGTATTAAAAAATAATTACTATTTGCTCTTTATTATTTATTATTTTTTTTTCATTTAAAAAATGTATCTTTATGTTCTTTTAGTTTCATTTTGGGGTTTTCAAAGTGGACTTCTAAATTAGCATTGCGTTACAATTTTTTTTGTTTTTTTTTTGTCCCCCTCCAAATGTCCTAATAAAAGGAAAAATAAACCGTACTATAATTCTGGCATTGGTAAAAACATTTCTTAATTTAAAATAAATAAAAAAAAATTGTCATGATAAATAATTTAGGAATTTTGTTTATGTCATAAACTCTGAGCAGTGACAAGAAATGTGCGCGCTCGGCTTTTTCTGTCACAATGCACCAAAAAAAATAAAAACTACAAACCTGTGTGAAAGAAAAATCAACACAATAAAATAAAATAAAATATAAAAAGATACAAAGAACCCGATCTACAATTAAAGGGGTATTCCAGGGAAAAACTTTTTTATATATGTCAACTGGCTTCAGAAAGTTAAACAGATTTGTAAATTACTTCTATTAAAAAAAATCTTAATCTTTTCAGTACTTATGAGCTTCTGAAGTTAAGGTTGTTCTTTTCTGTCTAAATCCTCTCTGGTGACACCTGTCTGGGGAAACGCCCAGTTTAGAAGAGGTTTGCTATGGGGATTTGCTTCTAAACTGGGCATTTCCTGAGACAGGTGTCATCAGAGAGCACTTAGACAGAAAATAACAACCTTAACTTCAGAAGCTCATAAGTACTGAAAGGATTAAGATTTTTTAATAGAAGTAATTTTCAAATCTGTTTAACTTTCTGGAGCCAGTTGATATATATATATATATATATATATATATATATATATATATATATATATACATACATACATACATAAAAGTTTTTTCCTGGATAACCCCTTTAACTTTTTTATTCCTCCTTATACGGGCCTGTTTGAGGGTAATTTTTTGCGCCCGATCTGTAGTTTTTAAAAGAACCATTTTTTGTTTTGATGTGACTTTTCGTTTGCTTTTTTTAATTAAATTGTACAGTTGCAGTTAGTAACTAACTACAACTCCCAGCATGCCCTGATACAGCCTGTGCCTCAGCAGCTGCCCCAAACGAAAACTACAACTCCCAGCATGTTGAACTATATAATAGTATATAATATAGGTCAGTGTTTCCCAACCAGGGGTGCCTCCAGCTGTTGCAAAACTACAACTCCCAGGATTCCCGGACAGTCTGCTCGGAGTTGTAGTTTTGCAACAGCTGGAGGCGCTCTGGTTGGGAAACACTGATATAGGTTATGGTGCAACATTCCGGTAGTTGGATGCTTGCTTGGATAAATTCCGGCCATTGCATTAGCGGTATTTTTAATATAAAAATACCATCAGAGTGGCCAAAATACCGTCTGTGCCAGTAAAGTATCGGCCAGGTGGCAACCCTATTAGTACATGAGGGCCGTAACAATTTCCAGGAGCAGGGGGCCGCCCTCTATGATGCCCATACAGTGACCCCCCCCCCCCCTCCCCCTCCCTACGATGGGCCCGACATACGATCATTTCAACATACGATGCTTTTGTATGTCGGGGCCATCACATAAACGGCTATCCGGCAGCGCAGACTGCTTTAGCTGCCACCGGATAGCCGTTTACCTGTCCTCGGGGCTCCGGCGCGTCCTCTTCGGGATCCCTTGCATCGTCTGCGCTCTCCATCGTCGTCATATCGTCGCTGCGCACGCCGTCCCGTCATCCAATAGGAGCGACGCGCGTAGCGGCGTGATGGTGGCGATGGAGAGCGAGGATGACGGGGAAGCAGAGGCCTTGCCGGAGCGTCGGGGACACGGCGACAGCAATGGACGGCGACATCCAGGGCAGCGTTGACGAGCGGTGATGGACCGGAGCGGCAGGGACACGTGAGTATAACCTCCAATACCAGTGGTCTTCAACCTACGGACCTCCAGATATTGCAAACCTACAACTCCCAGCATGCCCGGACAGCCGTTGGCTGTCCGGGCATGCTGGGTGTTGTAGTTTTGCAACATCTGGAGGTCCGCAGGTTGTAGACCACTGTCCTATACTTTACATTGCACGGATCCCTCAACATGTGATGGTTTCAACAAACGATGGTCCATTTGGAACGGATTACCATCGTATGTTGAGGGACCACTGTATACCCTAATAGGGAATTTATAGAAGGGTTGTCTTCATGAGAGCTGTGTACGTCAATCAAGAAGGGAAGGTGGAGGGAGGCTGTGCAAGGCTGTGGCACTTGAGCATGTTAGCTCCGCCTACTTGACACTTTGCTTAGAAAATTATAATTAAAAGACAGTTTGCTTACCAACAAGCATGAGTTTTAGGAAAGGTATTTTCATCACCTAACAGCTATCCAATGGTGTCTGCCGCTCTTAGAATACAGCTGACAGGTGGGGCGTCTCTGGTAAGTACTAGCTGGCACTGTATATAGAGGTACTCTGTACTGTTATTCTCTGGTAAGAACTTTTTATGGAGAATTCTTTAGGGGACACTGTTTACGGGGGCAAAACAGAACATTTTGGTAAAGATGAAGGATAGTGCCTTAGAGATGCTTCAATTTAATCCTCAGCACTTAAACTAATATATACAGCGTGGAAAGTGCATAATAAAGTGGAACTTTTAATAGTTCTCTTAAAATACGACAAGAAAGGGATCAAATATAAGTCAAGATTTATAAATAAAAAAATTTGCCTATAATAGCACAAAAATTTGGTTTTGTTTACTATGGGTATTGTTGAGGAAGAAAGCGGAAGAGGGGCTTAGAGGAATGGTGATTGTCTAGGGTAGGCACTATTATAGGGGGACTCTAGGGCAGGCACTATTTATAGGGGGACTCTAGGGCAGGCACTATTATAGGGGGATTACAGGGCAGGCACTACAGGGGGATTACAGGGCAGGCACTATTTATAGGGCACTGCAGGGTAGGTACTATTTTTAGGGGTACTGTAGGGCAGGTACTATTTTTAGGGACACTGCCGAGGGGGCACTATTGATAGGGGCACTCTAAGGCAGGCACTATTTATAGGGGAACAGCACTATTTATAGGGGCACTCTAGGGCAGGCACTATTTATAGGGGCACAGCACTATTTATAGGGGCACTCTAGGGAAGGCACTATTTATAGGGGCACTCTTTGGTAGGCACTATTTATAGGGGCACATCACTATTTATAGGGGCACTCTAGGACAGGCACTATTTATAAGGGCACTCTAGGGCAGGCACTATTTATAGGGGCACTCCAGGGCAGGCACTATTTATAGGGGTACTACAGGGCAGGCACTATTTATAGGGGTACTCCAGGGCAGGCACTATTCATAGGGGCACTCTTTGGCAGGCACTATTTATAGGGGCACTCTAGGGCAGGCACCATTTATAGGGGCACTCTAGGGCAGGCACTATTTATAGGGGTACTCCAGGGCAGGCACTATTTATAGGGCACTGCAGGGTAGGTACTATTTTTAGGGGTACTGTAGGGCAGGTAGTATTTTTAGGGACACTGCCAAGGGGCACTATTGATAGGGGCACTCTAAGGCAGGCACTATTTATAGGGGAACAGCACTATTTATAGGGGCACTCTAGGGCAGGCACTATTTATAGGGGCACAGCACTATTTATAGGGGCACTCTAGGGAAGGCAATATTTATAGGGGCATTCTTTGGTAGGCACTATTTATAGGGGCACAGCACTATTTATTGGGGCACTCTAGGGCAGGCACTATTTATAGGGGCACTCCAGGGCAGGCACTATTCATAGGGGCACTCTAGGGCAGGCACTATTTATAGGGGTACTCCGGGGCAGGCACTATTTATAGGGGTACTCCGGGGCAGGCACTATTTATAGGGGCACTCCAGGGCAGGCACTATTCATAGGGGCACTCTAGGGCAGGCACTATTTATAGGGGTACTCCGGGGCAGGCACTATTCATAGGGGTACTCCAGGGCAGGCACTATTTATAGGGGTACTCCAGGGCAGGCACTATTCATAGGGGCACTCTTTTGCAGGCACTATTTATAGGGTCACTCTAGGGCAGGCACTATTTATAGGGGCACTCCAGGGCAGGCACTATTTATAGGGGCACTCTAGGGCAGGCACTATTTATAGGTGCACTCCAGGGCAGACACTATTTATAGGGGCACTCCAGGGCAGACACTATTTATAGGGGCACTCTAGGGCAGGCACTATTTATAGGGGCACTCTAGGGCAGGCACTATTATTGAGAGCAATACCTCAGAGGAAAACTCCAGGTTAAACATCTAGGCAGCCTGATACATTTGTCAGCCTGATACATTGTATCTGTAGCTCTAGGGGATTTCCTCTCCTCTGGAGCAGTATTTCCCAACCAGGATGCCTCCAGCTGTTGCAAAACAACCTTTGGCTGTCCGGGCATGCTGGGAGTTGTAGTTTTGCAGTCCTTATTTCCTCCAGCTGTTGCAAAACTACAACCCTGCTATTTCCTGTAGAATTCCTCCCTAAAAGCAAACCCTGAAAGTTGATAGGGTTCAGCAGAACCGACCATTGTGCACAAACGTATCCCGCCAAATCCTCGCTTCCAAACGTCCACTCCACCTGTCGCCTGTTTACTGTGCCCGCGCCCTCTCCGTGCCAACTAATAAAGGCATTTTCCTTGCCCTGTTGACTTTTAGAACTATTTATTTCTTCACAGTATTAAATATTATTTATTTTGATGATGGCGGGAGATTACGTGAAGCCCACGTTTCCTGACACATATACAGAAAGGCGATTTCATACAGATAGAGGAGATGGCGGCCGCCCAGGACTGGATGGTGCCCGACCCAGGAAATCGCCATCTCTGCACCTGCCCGTATTTTCTTTAGCTCTTGTTTCCATTACAAATACCCGGCCCTTTAATAATGGGAGGTAATGGCTTCTGAACTTGCACAATAGCCCTTGGCAGTGGCGGCGAAACCAGGGCACAAACACATACGGGTCCACGAAAGTGCGACCAGCTGGCAGCCTGACGTAGGTGGAGGCGATAAGGGGGTTAATACAGAGCAGAGCCGCCAATAATGTCCGCAAGGTTTATTAATGGTAAGTGACAAGGCAGGATCCCCTGTAGACAAAACAGGCCATACATTAGATGTTATCAGCAGAGAACAGGTGAGAAGAGACCATCCTGGAATAACCCTTCCCTGGATTAGGAAAAAAAAAAAAAAAAACAATGATTGCTTTCTATGTAAAACAGCGCCACACCTTACCGCAGGTTGTGCTTGGTATTGCAGCTCAGGCTCATTCACATCCATAGAAAAAAAAAGCTGCACAAGCCATGGGCAAGTGTGGAGCCGTTTATTGGTTTTTTTTATTTTTTTAATTTTATTTTTTTTATTTTTTTTATACAAATTAGCCATATTTTTCTAATCCTGTACAACCCCTTTAATTATGATAAATAATAATTATAATAAGTACATCGTATAAAAAGGCAAACCTGGATCTAAAGTGCCTCAGCATCATATTATTATTCAGTAATATTCAGTAATCAGCCTTTTTTTTATTTTTTAAATCAAATGAATAATTCAGGGTTTGTTATTCAATTTCAATATTTTTATTAAAAAAATGAATAAATTCATTAATAAATAAATAAATAAAAATGTATTTTTATTTTGAATTTATTTAAAAAAAATAACTAAATAAATAAAATATACTTTTCCGAATGGTAACAGCTGTATTTTCCTGGTGCAAAGTCCTCTCTCTGCCATATAAGAAGACATAAATGGCGCATGAAGGGAAGGAACCTTAAGAGTCTATTCACATGTACAGTATCCTGCGCATGTTTGATGTTGCACATTTGAAGCTGCAGATTTTATGCTGCTTATTTACAATGAAATCTACAGCTTCAATTAACTCCTTAACAACGCAGGATGTATATTTACGTCCTGCGTCGGCTCCTGCGATATAACACAGGGTCACGCGGTGACCCCGCGTCATATTGGGGTGGCCATCAACGGCCGGGACCCGCGGCTAATACCGGACATCACCGATCGCGGTGATTCCCGGTATTAACCCTTCAGACGTGGCGATCAAAGTTGATCACCGCGTCTGAAGTGAAAGTGAAAGCTTTCCAGCAGCTCAGTGGTGCTGTTCGAGACCGCCACGGTGAAATTGCGGCATCTCGAACAGCTTGCAGGATGGGAGGAGGGTCCCTACCTGCCTCCTGCGTGTCCGATTGTCGAATGACTGCTCCGTGTCTGAGATCCAGGCAGGAGCAGTCGAGCGGCGATAACATTGATCAATGCCATGCTATTGCATGGCAGTGATCAGTGTACGAAATCGGTGTGTGCAATGTTATAGTCCTCTATGGGGTCTATAACATTGAAAATAAAGTGATTTAACCCCTAATAAAAGTCTGAAACCCTTTCCCATAAAAAAACGATGTAAATAAATATAAATATGAACATATGTGGTATCGCTGCGTGCGTAAATGTCCGAAATGTAAAAATATATTGTTAATTAAACCACATGGTCAAAGGCGTGCACGTAAAAAAATTCCAAAGTAGAGTAGTTTTGGTCACTTTTTATACCATCAAAAAAGAATAAGAAGCGATTAAAAAGTAAGATCAAAACAAAAATGGTACCACAAAAACCTTCAGATCACGGCGCAAAAAATTAGCCCTCAAACATCCCCATATGTGGAAAAATAAAAAAGTTATAGGGGTCAGAAGATGACAATTTTAAACGTATATATTTTCCTGCATGTAGTTATGATTTTTTCCAGAAGTGCGACAAAATCAAACCTATACAAGTAGGGTATCATTTTAACCGTATGGACCTACAGAATAAAGAGAAGGTGTTATTTTTACCGAAAAATGTACTACGTAGAAACGGGAGCCCCCAAAATTTTACAAATGGCGTTATTGTTTTGTTTTTTTTTCAATTTTGTCTCACAATGATTTTTTTTTTGTTTCACAGTAGATTTTTGGGTAAAATGATGTCATTACAAAGTAAAATTGGTGGCGCAATAAAATAAGCCATCATATGGATTTTTAGGTGGAAAATTGAAAGGGTTATGATTTTTAAAAGGTAAGGACGAAAAAACGAAAGTGCAAAAACTGAAAAACGCTGAGTCCTTAAGGCAGTGATTCCCAATAGGGAATTGGGGTTCTGTCGAGAACTACAGGGGGTTCCAGAGGCTCCAGCAGGCCAATTTTTTATTTTTTTAAATCTCCAATCTCCCGTCCCGGCCCAGTGCGTCACGGTGGCGCAGAGGAGAAGGGAACCCTGCGTGCACACAGCGTCCCCCTCCCCCCTGAGGTGCCGTGAGTGAGTTACAGGTGCACAGCCCGGGAGGGGTTGAATGCAATGGGGATAGTGCACCGGATTGTTCCTGGCCGGCCTTATGTTGCCCGGCCGGCCTTATGTTACTTGGCTGGCCGGATGTTACCCAGCCCGCCGCAGAAAGACGTCAGCTCAGCTTAATTTAGGTAGTGCACCCTCTCCCCTCTGTCACCCCTGTCCATCCCCCTTTGTCACCTCTCTGTTACCCCCTTTCACCCTTGTCCACTTTCCTGTCATCCATGTCCACCTTGTACGCCCCTGACACCCATGTTAACCCCCCCCTCTGTCCCTTCGTCACCCCTGTCCACCCCTCTTTTACCCCCTTTCACCCTTGTCCACCTTACTGTCATCCATGTCCACCTTGTCCACCCCTGTCACCGATGTTCACCACCCCTCTGACCACCCCCCAATCTATCTCCCTATCACCAATGTCCAATCCCCACTATTTACCCCTGTTACCACCTTGTCACTCATGTCCACCCCTCTTTCACTCCCAACACCCCCCTGTCACCCATGTACACTCTTCTACACCCCCTGTCACCCATGTACACTCTTCTACACCCCCCTGTCATCCATGTACACTCTTCCACACCCCTCTGTCACCCATGTACACTCTTCTACACCCCTCTGTCACCCATGTACACTCATCTACACCCCAACGCTCCTCTGTCACCCATGTACACACCTGTCACCCATGTACACTCATCTACACCCCTCTGTCACCCATGTACACCGCTCTGTCCCCCATGTACACTCTTCTACACCCCTCTGTCACCCATGTACACTCGTCTACACCCCTCTGTCACCCATGTACACTCGTCTACACCCCTCTGTACACTCCTCTGTCACCCATGTACACTCTTCTACACCCCCTGTCATCCATGTACACTCTTCTACACACCTGTCACCCATGTACACTCATCTACACCCCTCTGTCACCCATGTACACTTTTTTACACCCCTCTGTCACCCATGTACACTCGTCTAAACCCCAACACTCCTCTGTCACACATGTACACTCTTCTACAGCCCTCTGTCACCCATGTACACTCTTCTACACTCCTCTGTCACACATGTACACTCTTCTACAGCCCTCTGTCACCCATGTACACTCTTCTACACTCCTCTGTCACACATGTACACTCTTCTACAGCCCTCTGTCACCCATGTACACTCTTCTACACCCCCTGTCATCCATGTACACTCTTCTACACCTCTCTGTCACCCATGTACACTCGTCTACACCCCCAACACTCCTCTGTCACCCATGTACACTCTTCTACACCCCCCCTGTCATCCATGTACACTCTTCTACACACCTGTGTCACCCATGTACACCGTTCTGTCACCCATGTACACTCTTCTACACCCCTCTGTCACCGATGTACACTCTTCTACACCCCTCTGTCACCCATGTACACTCTTGTACACCCCCTGTCATCCATGTACACTCGTCTACACCCCCAGCACTCCTCTGTCACACATGTACACTCTTCTACACTCCTCTGTCACTCATGTACACTCTTCTACACACCTGTCACCCATGTACACTCTTCTACACCCCTCTGTCACCCATGTACACTCTTCTAAACCCCCAACACTCCTCTGTCACCATGTACACTCTTCTACACACCTCTGTCACCCATGTACACTCGTCTACACCCCCAACACTCCTCTGTCACCCATGTACACTTTTCTACACCCCTCTGTCACCCATGTACACTCATCTACACTCCCAACACTCCTCTGTCACCCATGTACACTCTTCTACACCCCTCTGTCACCCATGTACACTCATCTACACCCCCAACACTCCTCTGTCACCCATGTACACTCATCTACACTCCCAACACTCCTCTGTCACCCATGTACACTCTTCTACACCCCTCTGTCACTCATGTACACTCATCTACACCCCCAACACTCCTCTGTCACCCATGTACACTCTTCTACATCCCTCTGTCACTCATGTACACTCCTCTACACACCTGTCACCTATGTACACTATTCTACACCCCTATGTTACCCCTTTACACCTATACGCCCCTGTATTCCTCCTCACTTCTAAAAGGGGAATGTGGACGCCAATGCTGGTAAAGTGCAGGTTTAACGGTGAAGTATTGTGGCTGGAAGATATTGACAGACCAGATGGAGAAGAGAAGGAAACAATGCAGATTTTAGAAGACGTCACGTGTGAGTTGCTGTATAAAGCAGCACTGTAATCTACACTATATACCCACCACAGATAAGTTGATGTTGTACATTGCGTTGCGGCTTTCCTTGTCAACTTCGGCAGGGGTTCTCAATGAAAAAAAAATAATTCAAAGGGTTCCTGAGCCACAAAAGGTTAAGAAACACTGCCTTAAGAGGTTAAGCAGCATCAAACATGCGCAGGATACTGTACATGTGAATAGGCCCTATAGAGGTTTCATAAAATTGTATTTGTATATGACTATCACCCCAAGATATAAATAGTGGTATAACAAATTGTACAAGCCGTGTAGTCCTCTCATTATCATTGTGGTGTTGTCTCAGCAGCTTTCCAGCTCCTTCCTCTCTCCTGATGGGAAGTTGTGTAGTTCTCTCACTGCCAGTGTTGTATTGTCTCCAGCTCCCGGCTCCTCCCTCTCTCCTGGCAGGAAGTTGTGTGGTCCTCTCATTATCATTGTGGTGTTGTCTCAGCAGCTCCCCAGCTCCTCCCTGTCTTCAGACAGGAAATTGTATAGTCCTCACATTTTCAATGTGGCGTTTTCTGAGCTGCTCCCCAGATCCTCCCTCTCTCTTGACAGGAAGATGTGTAGTGCTCCCATTGTCAGTTTGGTGTTGTCTCAGCAGCTCCCCCGCTTTCCCATTCTTCTGAGGCAATGCGGTATCATCTGGAGATGTAGCTGGATCTTTTCTCTAAGCTGTAGTCCCATCCCTGACTAATGTCATCACCTCTGGCCAGCCCCTATAGCCTTCATCACCATTTCCTTGTTATTTAAACTTATACATATATATATATATCAATATATATATATACAAACAGGAGAATACAGCAGCACAGCTAGCACAACGATGAAGATAAAACATGAAATGCTATATTGCTACAATGAAAAATTGAGGTGCTTCGCTCACCATTTAGCCAAATAGTTTGGACCATCCCACCACGGTAAGGTGACCTACACTATGAATGTGCCTCTGAGCAGTCAGTTACCAGGCTTGTAAGGTCTGAGACATCCAGCACCTTATAAGATGGATGGGGTTTGTGTATATTTAGCCTAGCAACGTGCACCTGTATGCCGGGTCCATGCAATAGTTTGGTATCAGTATTTGCTGGCTAACTTATCCTTTTTTGTGTTATACATATGGGGAGTGGCTACCTCCATGTTGGTTCCTGCACCCCACCCATTTTATAAGGTGCTGGATGTCTCAGACCTTACAAGCCTGGTAACTGACTGCACAGAGGCACATTAACAGTGTAGGGTCCGTCCCAATGAGGTCCCCTTATCGTGGTGGGATGGTCCAAACTATTTGGCCAAATGGTGAGCGAAGCACCACAATTTTTCACTTTTCCTTGTAGCAATATGGCATTTCATGTTATATCTGTATCTCTGTGCTAGAAGTGTGCTGCTGTATTCTACTGTTTGTGTATATTTAGCCTAGCAGCGTGCACCTTTTATGCCAGGTCCATGCAATAGTTTGGTATCAGTATGTGCTGGCCAACTTATCCTTTGATATATATAAAAAAAAAAAAATGGGGGGGGAGGGGCATTAAGGAAAGAATTAAATGTGGATACAGTATGCTGCCCTATGCTGAACAATGCCACAAACAGAGGAGCAGACAGGAAATTAATATAGAAGGTGCTTCTCGCTGTAGGCAGGGTGGGAAGACAATGATGAGGAGCTGACAGGAAGCAATGCATTCTGGGAATTGTAGTACTGAGCATCTTCTCAACCAGGAAGTACAAGCAGGTACAGTACAGGACAAATACCCCAAGCCAAATCTTTTTTTTTGATGGTTTCAACTGGAGCAAATAAGTAAGCAATATGCATCTGCAGAATTTTTATGTTTTTTTTTTTTTACCTAATGTAAGAGTACCCCTTTAAAGGAAATGTGTCTTTAGAAAATGACCTATGGTTTAAATTAATTGTCCAAAAAACTGTTTATGATGTCAAAATATGTAATAAAGCAACCTTCTGATGTAGTCCCGGAGTGTCAGCACAGGACCAGTGATGTGAATAAGGGGACCAGCTGTACTGCTCATTAGGTAAGGCAGCAGGGAGCCCCGTTCTCAGTCACAGCTGTCATCTGACTTGTGAGCCGGGGGGTTGTGCTTGTCCTGCCTGATGGAAATTGTAATTTTGCAACAGCCTAAGAGCAACAGGTTGGAGAACACTATTGTTAGGTGTGACTGCATCTATGCTTTAGGGAGTGAGAGTGAACGTAACTAAGTAGCCACAAATATCAAATCTGAAAGATAAACACAACCAATCACTGGTCTAACATGAAATGTAGCTGTGCCGCCTGTGTCTAGTTGTATCAGTCATAGGAAATTTACAGCAGCCATAGAGGAGGCACTTATTCACAGAGTCACCCAGACTTCATAACAAGGCGCTGTCCCTGCGCTGAATCTGATCTGTAATATCCAGCGCTGAAAGGCTTCGTGGAATTTATAGCAGTAACTAGAGATCCACAATAAGATGCGGACTGACCAGTCAGATAGTCAGTAAATGTTTTGCATGTAAACAATCAGCAAATAATAAACGTTTTATAAATTCCAGCGCTGCCAGCGAGGTCAGTGACCCGGCTCCGGGAGTAGAAGGGACAGAATAATGTGACCCTTTGTATTCTGCGCCTGACTCTTCATGACGGCGGTTCCTTATGGAGGGATGTCGATGTTTTTGTTTGTGACATTATTGTTAATCTTCCTTCTGCTCGTACAAGTTTCCATTATGGCTTATATTATTCTCTATTAAAAGGCAATAACACACATATTTAATTATCCATTATACGATTCAAAGTAACCGTGAGGGCAAGGATTCATGATGTCCATTTTGTTTAAAGGGGTACTGCGGAGGCCGGGGTCGTGATGTCACACCTCTCGTGACATCCACCACACCCCTCCATTCATGTCTATGGGAGGGGGCGTGTCAGCTGTTATGGCCCCTCCCATAGACATTAATGGAGGGGGTGTAGTATGATGTCACGAGGGGGCGGAGCTGTGACATCACGACCACTTCCGCAGGTACCCGATGTTTGTTTAAAATGTCAGGTGCTGCGGGAGATCGCGGGGGGCCCCAGCATCAGGACCCCATGATCAGACATCTTATCCCCTCTCCTATAAGGGATAAGATTTCAAGCAACAGAATACCCCTTTAATGGAATTTTCTCAACATGGCTTAAAGGGGTTATCCAATAATAATAATAATAATATGGTGCTTGGGTGGGAGGAAAAACAGAAAAACACTGAACTTCCACATAGTACTCACCCCACAGCCTAAAATTTTGTATGGAAAAAAAGTATTCAGACCTTTTGCTATGACACTTAAACTTTAACTCTTGCTCCTCCAATTACTCTTGATAATCTCTGAGATGTTTTTCCTCCTTGGTCAGAGTCATCTGTGGTAAATTCAGGTGATTGGATAAGAAACGGCCCTGTCTATATAAGGTCTCACAGCTGACCATATCAAAGCATGAGGGGAAAATAAGTGCCTGTAGAGCTCAGAGACAGGATTGTGTAGTGGCACAGATCTGGAGAAGGGAACAAAAACATTTCTGCTCTGCTGAAAGTTCCCTAAAACACAGTGGCCTCTATTATTCTTACATAGAAGAAGGAACCGAATGGTCACTCTGGCTGAGCTCCAAAGATCCTGTGTGCAGATGTGTGAAAATTCTAGAAGTTCCAATACCATCCCTATAGTGATCATGGTGGGGGCAGCATCGTGTCTGGAGGAAACCAGGTACTGCCCATCACCTGCCCAATACCATCCCTACAGTGATCATGGTGGGGGCAGCATCATGTCTGGAGGAAACCAGGCATTGCCCATCACCTGCCCAATACCATCCCTACAGTGATCATGGTGGGGGCAGCATCATGTCTGGAGGAAACCAGGTACTACCCATCACTTGCCCAATACCATCCCTACAGTGGTCATGGTGGGGGCAGCATCATGTCTGGAGGAAACCAGGCACTGCCCATCACCTGCCCAATACCATCCCTACAGTGATCATGGTGGGGGCAGCATCATGTCTGGGGGAAACCAGGCACTGCCCATCACCTGCCCAATACCAACCCTACAGTGATCATGGTGGGGGCAGCATCATGTCTGGAGGAAACCAGGCACTGCCCATCACCTGCCCAATACCATCCCTACAGTAATCATGGTGGGGGCAGCATCATGTAAGGAGGAGATCAGGCACTGCCCATCACCTGCCCAATACCATCCCTACAGTGATCATGGTGGGGGCAGCATCATGTCTGGAGGACACCAGGCACTGCCCATCACCTGCCTAATACCATCCCTACAGTGATCATGGTGGGGGTAGCATCATGTCTGGAGGAAACCAGGTACTGCCCATCACCTGCCCAATACCATCCCTACAGTGATCATGGTGGGGGCAGCATCATGTCTGGAGGAAGCCAGGTACTGCCCATCACCTGCCCAATACCATCCCTACAGTGATCATGGTGGGGGCAGCATCATGTCTGGAGGAAACCAGGCACTGCCCATCACCTGCTCAATACCATCCCTACAGTGATCAGGGTGGGGGCAGCATCATGTCTGGGGTAAACAAGGCACTGCCCATCACCTGCCCAATACCATCCCTACAGTGATCATGGTGGGGACAGCATCATGTCTGGAGAAAACCAGGCACTGCCCATCGCCTGCCCAATATGCCATCCCTACAGTGATCATGGTGGGTGCAGCATCATGTCTGGAGGAAACCAGGTACTGCCCATCACCTGCCCAATACCATCCCTACAGTGATCATGGTGGAGGCAGCATCATGTCTGGAGGAAACCAGGCACTGTCCATCACCTGCCCAATACTATCCCTACAGTGATCATGGGGGGGGGGGGGGGCAGCATCATGTCTGGAGGACACCAGGCACTGCCCATCACCTGCCCAATACCATCCCTACAATGATCGTGGGGGGGGGGGCAGCATCATGTCTGGAGGAAACCAGACATTGCCATCACCTGCCCAATACCATCCCTACAGTGATCCTGGTGGGGGCAGCATCATGTCTGGAGGAAACCAGGCACTGCCCATCACCTGCCCAATACCATCCCTACAGTGATCATGGGGGGGGGCAGCATCATGTCTGGAGGAAACCAGGTACTGCCCATCACCTGCCCAATACCATCCCTACAATGATCATGGGGGGGGGGCAGCATCATGTCTGGGGGAAACCAGGCACTGCCCATCACCTGCCCAATACCATCCCTACAATGATTATGGTGGGGGCAGCATCATGTCTGGAGGAAACCAGGCACTGCCCATCACCTTCCCAATACCATCCCTACAGTGATCATGGTGGGGGCAGCATCATACAGAGATATTCTTAATGAAAATCTGATCCGGAGCTCTGGACCTCAGACACGGCCAAAGGTTTATAGCAAGACAATGACCCTAAGCACACGGCCAGGACAACACAGGAGCGGCTTAGGGACAACTCTATGAATGTCCTTGAGGGGCCCAGTCAGAGCCTGGACCCAATGGAACATCTCTGGAGAGACCTGAAAATGGCTTCCACCGACGGTCCCCATCCAACCTGACAGAGCTGAGAGGATCAGCAGAGAAGAATGGAGGAAAATCCCCAAAATCCAGGTGTGTAAACCATGTGGCCTCATCCCCAAGAAGACTGAAGGCCGGAATCACTGCCAAAGGGGCTTCACCTAAGTCCTGAGTAAAGGGTCTGAATACTTATGTCACATGTTATAATAAAGGGTATGAATACTTATGTCACTGCAAGACTTGAGTTTTTCCTCTTCAATAAATATTTGTAACATTTTGCTATCACTTTGTCATTATGGGGTATAGAGGGCAGGAGACAGCACTAATGCAAAATGTGTCATTCTAGAATGCTAAGAACATAGAGACAGACTGTGCGGATTATATGTGGAATAAAATTAGATTTGAGATCCTTCTTGGTAGAATCAGAGATAAAGCACAGAAGTGAGGAGCCGAGGGCTAAGGAACTGAAGAACCTAATTTTGTCCTAAGTCTGAAGAAGAACATGTGACGTTTTATCAATCGTACTTCAGATTCTATTGACTCATAAAAGTGGATATTGATGCAGAGTATTGACTTTCCTTTCAGGCTTCGCTGTATCATCTTATCTGTTTGTCTGAACTCCAGGATGAAACCATTCACGGTGTATACAAGGCACACAGGGAGGTACCTGGAGAAGAGGGGGATATTTCTTTATGTATATACCACCCCATGTCACACTACTAGAGCCCACATGTGTCCTTAGATTGAGGGGTCCTGGGGCCCTGTAGTCTGGTTGCAGCCACTAGAGGTGGATGGGAAGTTGAAAACAGCCAAACATCCTGCATTACATGACCTATGTTACTCCTATAGAGGTTGGAGTTACAGAAGTGGCATAAAACAACTCATTTATCTAGGACAATGAAAGGGTTAATGTCTCTATTACTTCAAGGCTGTAACTGTAAAGTTGTTAGTGTCACCATCCTTGAAGATCTAGGGCAGTGAAGGTTAATTTTGAGATTTTTCTTCGGGGATGGGGGGGGGGGGCAGTGGAAGGGTTAATGGTGGTACCTTGGGTCTAGTGGTTATAACTCCAACTCCAGGCTTCAGCTGTAATTTGCTGTTTCCTTATTATAGAGATGAGGGCAGGGAGGCGATAGAGAGGACTGTGCAGCTGTAATTGCATGACCACATAGTTCTCTCTATGATAATAGAAAGGAGTGCAGGGAGGGTAAAGAGAGGACTGTGCAGCTGTAATTGTATGGACACCCAGTTCTCTATACGATCATAGAGGTGAGTGTACAGAAGGGATAGAGAGGACTGTGCTGCTGTAACTGTATGACCACACTGTTCTCTCTATGTTCATAGAGAAGAGTGCAGGGAGGGGATAGAGAGGACTGTGCAGCTGTAAGTTTATGAACACACTGTTCTCTCTGTGATCATAGAGATGAGTGCATGGAAAAGCTAGAGAGGACTGTGCCGCTGTAATTGTATGACCACACTGTTCTCTCTGATCATAGAGATGAGTGCATGGAAGAGATAGAGAGGACTGTGCAGCTGTAATTGTATGACCACGCAGGTCTCTCTATGATCATAGAGGTGAGTACAAAGAGGGGATAGAGAGGACTGTGCAGCTGTAACTGTATGGCCACATAGTTCTCTGTATGATTATAGAGATGAGTGCAGGGAGGGGATAGAGAGGACTGTGCAGCTGTAACTGTATGGCCACATAGTTCTCTGTATGATTATAGAGATGAGTGCAGGGAGGGGGTAGAGAGGACTGTGCAGCTGTAACTGTATGGCCACACAGTTCTCTGTATGAATATAGAGATGAGTGCAGGGAGGGGATAGAGAGGACTGTGCAGCTTTAATTGTATGGCCACACAGTTCTCTATATGATCATTGAGATGAGTGCAGAGAGGGGATAGAGAAGACTGTTTATCAGTAACTGTATGACCACACAGTTCTCTCTATGATCATAGAAAGGAGTGCAGGGAGGGGATAGAGAGGACTGTGCAGCTGAAAATTTATGAACACACAGTTCGCTCTATGATCATAGAGATGAGTGCAGGGAGGGGATAGAGAGGACTGTGCAGCTGTAACTGTATGGCCACATAGTTCTCTCAATGATCATAGAGATGAATACAGGCAGAGGATAGAGAGGACTGTGCAGCTGTAACTGTATGACCACATAGTTCTCTCTATGATAATAGAAAGGAGTGCAGGGAGGGGGATAGAGAGAACTGTGCAGCTGTGACTGCATACATAAATCTCTCTATGATGAGGCAGAGATATTCAGGATCATATGGGATTGTTGAGGGAGTCTGTAACTTTTAAGCATTGTCGGTGGCCATGCTGCTGGTGCACAGTTTGGAAGAGTAAGTGGGTGCCCAATGGCTTTTGGGCCTAGGCACCACAGTTCCTGTTCCAGCCACAATGCCTGCTATAAAAGTAGTTATGACTTTGTAATGTATGATTATGACACCTAAGGGAAATTCCAGTCTGCTTGGGCCCTTAAGCCAACATATGGCAAGTGGTTTGGTGTTTAGCCCCTCGGACATGGCCATGTGGGAAATCATCCTTGGTCACTTCCATATCATTTCAGTTGCTAAGGGACCTGGGATGTGATCCTTCAAGTTTCTCCTGATTTAGAGCCATGTTTCCCAACCAGCGTGCCTTCAGCTGTTGCAAAACTACAACCCAGCGCTTTAATGGGCTATATGGGCCAGACCTGGGCTATAGCCCCCTGAGCCCTCCCCCTAGCAACACCTCTGTGGCACATTAATTTAATTTTCCTTTTGTATCTGTAGCTCTAGGAGATTTCCTTTCCTCTGGACCATTGTTTCCCAACCAGGGTGTCTTCAGCTATCGCAAAACTACAACCCCAAGCATGGTGAGGCTATGGGGCCAGGGCTACAGCCCCTTCAGCCCTCCACCTAGCAACACCTCTGAAGCAGGTTGATACAATTGGGCCATTGTATCTGCAGCTCTAGAAGATTTCCTTCCCTCTAGACCAGTGTTTTCCAAACAGTGCACCTCCAGCTGTTGCAAAACTACAACTCCAAGCATGCCCGGACAGCCTTCGGCTGTCCGGGCATGCTTGGAGTTGTAGTTTTGCAACAGCTGGAGGGGCACTGATTGGAAAACACTGGTTTAAAGCTTGTCTATTCTAGCAATCTCGCCTTACTTCCTCTATAGTCTTCCTCTTCCTCATTCACCTGGGCTTGTGCCACTGTTAATAACCATATTGACATGCTGCAATGTGCACCTGTGCTCAGGAGCACCCGCCACGTTGCCTAAGTTTGGGATCTGGCAGATATTTCAGGCAAGGTCAAAATCCAAATAAAATCTGTACCAGAATACCAGACCAGAGAAATTGCTACATTGTGATACTTAGGCTACGAAAACAGGAGCAGTAATGTGTATATATATATATATATATATATATATATATATATATATATATACAATCACTGAAAGAACTGGACTCACATGTCCAATATAGCTAAATTGTATCGCAAGTATCCACGAAAAATTAGCTAAAAATACCTTTACTGGGTAACAAAATTACAAAAAAAAGTCCTAATTATTAAAAACAACAAACCATTCAGGTTAAAGAGTCTCAAATCTCAAAATACTCTAGTGGGTAAATCCCCAAAACATATATCCCAAATATATCCTGGGATATATGTTTTGTGGATTGACCCACTAGAGTATTTTGATATTTGAGACTCTTTAAAGGGGTATTCCAGGGGAAAATTTTTTTTTTTTATATCAACTGGCCCCAGAGAGTTAAACAGATTTGTAAATTACTTCTATTAAAAAATCTTAATCCTTTCAATAATTATCAGCTGCTGAAGTTGAGTTGTTCTTTTCTGTCTGCCAACAGTGCTCTCTGCTGACATCTCTGCTTGTCTCGGGAACCGCCCAGTTTAGAAGAGGTTTGCTCTGGGGATTTGCTTCTAAACTGGGCGTTTCCCGAGACACGTGTCATCAGAGAGCACTTAGACAGAAAAGAACAACTCAACTTCATCAGCTCATAAGTACTGAAAGGATTAAGATTTTTTAATAGAAGTAATTTACAAATCTGTTTAACTTTTTGGAGCTAGATGATATATGTAAAAAAGTTTTTTCCTGGATAACCCCTTTAAGACCGGTTGACTACGGTTTTAGGTCCGGTAGAAAACCGCATATGGGGGAAAATGAGCCGACCGGTTCACTCCGGTCTTAAAGGGGTTATCCAGGAAGAAAAGAATTACATACGGGCGGCATACGGCAGGGATACGGGAGCACAAGTTTTTAGCTCCCCCCTGCCGTATGCGCCCCCGTATGGGGATGTGAACCCAACCTAACCTGAATAGTTTTTTGTTTTTAATAATTAGGACTTTTTTTGTAATTTTGACAACCAATAAAGATATTTTTAGCTAATTTTTAGTGGATATATATATATATTTGAGATTTGGAGGATGGGAAATAAGATAAGAAGAAAGATTGGTGAAGAACTTGGCTCAGTTACAGAACTGATACATTGTATAACCCAGAGGGAAGAGTCGTGGGGGGGGGGGGGGGGTTGAGGGGTGGGGGGTGTTGGACACTCCTGGGCTTTTGCAATGAAATGGTTAAGTTCGTCTATGGGTTTGCTCTGGTTTGCATTAAACGCAACTTACAGATCTGGACAATGTCAACAAGGTGAAGTCAGAGACTTCAGATAAGTGATACGTGGGGAGGAGATGAGGAGGGAAACCTCTTGTCTTCAGCTCATGTACAGAAGGCGGCGGGGTCCCCCTTTAAAAAAAAAAAACTGACTGACAAATTAGATCAGTCTCTGTGGGTTCCTCACCTGCACTTATAATAAGGGCTTTGTCCTTCCTTCATTCGGTGTCACAGTATGGTTCCTACAATGTTGCAGCTGGTGCCTCTTATCTCCATGACGACCATTTTCTCACCGTAGCGCAGTGTTCCCTAACTCGGGGCTCTTCACACAAAACTACAACTCCCATCATTGCCAACGTTTTATTTTATGTTTTATTATACTCTGGAGTATCATCATAGTCACAATTCTGCAGGCTTCAGAGCCGAAATCTCACAATGTCGCATTACGGAAAGTGTCAACAAGCTCTGTAATGCCATCTGATGTAGCCAAAAGCAGTCCAGCCATGCTGGGAGTTGTAGCATGCAACAGCTGGAGGTGCACTAGTTGGAAAACACTGCTTTATAGATTGTTAACTTTTGCAGTATGGTGCGGATTATAGTGGATGCTTTTGTGCAGTTGTTTCCAGCATTCTATGTTTCCTAGTTCCTCGTTCTAGAAAGTTTTGTTTCTAGTCAGTCCAGGCATGCTGGGAGCTGTAGTTTTGCAACAGCTGGAGGTGCACTAGTTGGAAAACACTGCTTTATAGATTGTTAACTTTTGCAGTATGGTGCGGATTATAGTATATGCTTTTGTGCAGTTGTTTCCAGCATTCTATGTTTCCTAGTTCATCGTTCTAGAAAGTTTTGTTTCTAGTCAGGCCGGGCATGCTGGGAGTTGTAGTTTTGCAACAGCTGGAGGTGCACTAGTTGAAAAACACTGCTTTATAGATTAACTTTTGCAGTATGGTGCGGATTATAGCATATGCTTTTGTGCAGTTGTTTCCAGCATTCTATGTTTCCTAGTTCCTTGTTCTAGAAAGTTTTGTTTCTAGTCAGGCCGGGCATGCTGGGAGCTGTAGTTTTGCAACAGCTGGAGGTGCAGTGGTTGGAAAATGCTGCAGTATAGATTGCCGTTTTTTGCAGTATGGTGCAGATTATAGTGTATGCTCTGTGCCGTTATTTCCAGCATTCTTTGTGTGTTTCATAATGCCTTGTTCTAAACTGTTTTTTTTCTATTTAGCCTGGTCATGCTGGGAGTTGTAGTGTTTGCAACAGCTGGAGGCGTGCTGGTTGGAAAACAGCTGCTGCAAAAATTACAGCTCAGAGCATGCCCAAAGGCTGTCTGGGAATGCTGGGAGTTGTAGTTTTGCAAGAGCTTGAGGCACGCTGGTTTGGATCCACTCTCCTATACCTTTCAGATTTTTGTCAGATTCATGTTCCAGTTATATTCTGCAGAGCATCTTGTAGCACCAAGGGTGATGGTACGTACTGAACTTAGCCAGATCCAGTTATCAGTAACCCATTAATTAGTGTCAGACGGAACATGTGAGTTCATTGAGGGGGGGGGGGGGGGTGAATGGAAAAAAATCTCATAGAGAAGTCCTCGCAGCTCTTCTGTGCCTCATGAATAAACCTCAAAAACTGGGTATAAAAAGGTGACTCCGCTCCAAGAGTCTGGGTCCCTGGGGTCTAGGGGACCCATTGGCAGCTCCACGATGTAATCGCATATTGCAGATGGGTTGCTGGGGAAGAACGAGGACTTACCTGTCCTTTCTGGAGATCGGTGGATCGGCGATTGCTTAAAGGGGTATTCCAGGCAAAATCTTTTTTTTATATATCAACTGGCTCCGGAAAGTTAAACAGATTTGTAAATTACTTCTATTAAAAAAATCTTAATCCTTCCAATAGTTATTAGCTTCTGAAGTTGAGTTGCTGTTTTCTTTCTAACTGCTTTCTGATGACTCACGTCCCGAGAACTGTCCAGCTCCTATGGGGATATTTTCCCATCATGCACAGCTCCCGGGACGTGACATCATCATTGAGCAGTTAGACAGAAAACTTCAGAAGCTAATAACTATTGGAAGGATTAAGATTTTTTAACAGAAGTAATTTACAAATCTGTTTAACTTTCCAGAGCCAGTTGATATATTAAAAAAAGTTTTTGCCTGGAATACCCCTTTAAGGCTGCCTTAGCAATCAAGCGCCAATAACATAGATCAATGTAGTACAATAGCATTACATTGATCTACGTAAGTCATGGCTAATGATAGGCTTTTAGGGAGAGGGGTAAAAAAAATGTGTAAAAAATATAAAAAAGTAAAAAAATGTGTAAAAAAATTTCCCACTTTCAAATAAAACACTGAGAAAAAAATGTAATAAACATATTTGGTATCTCCGTGTGCGTAATTGTCCGCACTATTAAATTATGGCATTCCAAACGCCAAAATTGCTGAATTTTGGTCACATCATGTCCCAGAAAAACATCATAAAAAGTAATATTTAATAAATAAATAAATAAATAAAGTCATATTTACATTTACCCTTACCATTATTTATTACCGTTAAAAACTAAAGCTCATAGCGCAAAAAAATAGACCCTAACATAGCTCCATAGGTGGAAATGTAAAAAAAAAGTTATACAGTCACGGTCGTAATTGTTGGCGCCCCGGAAATGTTTCTAGAAAATGAAGCATTTCTCACAGAAAAGGATTGCAGTAACACATGTTTTGCTAAAAACATGTTTATTCCCTTTGTGTGTATTGGAACTAAACCAAAAAAGGAGGAAAAAAAGCAAATTGCACATAATGTCACCAAACTCTAAGAATGGTCTGGACAAAATTATTGGCACCCTTTCAAAATTGTGGCAAAATAAGATTGTTTCAAGCATGTGATGCTCCTTTAAACTCACCTGGGGCAAGTAATAGGTGTGGGCAATATAAAAAAATCACACCTGAAAGCAGATAAAAAGGAGAGAAGTTCACTTAGTCTTTGCATTGTGTGTCTGTGTGTGCCACACTAAGCATGGACAACAGAAAGAGGAGAAGAGAACTGTCTGAGGACTTGAGAACCAAAATTGTGGGAAAATATCAACAATCTCAAGGTTACAAGTCCATCTCCAGAGATCTAGATTTCCCTTTGTCCACAGTGCGCAACATTATCAAGAAGTTTACAACCCATGGCACTGTAGATAATCTCCCTGGGCGTGGACAGAAGAGAAAAATTGATGAAAGGTGTCAACGCAGGATAGTCTGGATGGTGAATAAGCAGCCCCAAACAAGTTCCAAAGATATTCAAGCCGTCCTGCAGGCTCAGGGAGCATCAATGTGAGTGCGAACTATCCATCGACATTTAAATGAAATGAAACGCTATGGAGGAGACCCAGGAGGACCCCATTATGGAGGAAACCCAGGGGGACCCCACTATGGAGGAGACCCAGGAGGACCCCATTGCTGACACAGAGACAGAAAAAAGCAAGACTACATTTTATCATAATGAACTTGAGTAACCAAAATATTTCTGGGAAAACGTCTTGTGGACAGATGAGACCAAGATAGAGCTTTTTGGTAAAGCACATCATTCTGTTTACCGAAAACGGAATGAGGCCTACAAAGAAAAGAACACAGTACCTACAGTGACATATGGGGGAGGTCAGTGATGTTTTGGGTTGTTTTGCTGCCTCTGGCACTGGGGGCCTTGAATGTGTACAAGAAATCATGAAATCTGAGGATTACCAATGGATTTTGGGTCGCACTGTACAGCTCAGTGTCAGAAAGCTGGGTTTGTGTCCGAGATCTTGGATCTTCCAGGAGGACAATGACCCCAAACATACATCAAAAATCCCCAGAAATGGATGGTAACAAAGTGCTGGAGAGTTCTGAAGTGTCAGCAATGAGTCCAGATCTAAATCCCATTGATCACCTGTGGAGAGATCTTATAATTACTGTTGGGAAAAGGCGCCGCCCAATAAGAGACCTGGAGCAGTTTGTAAAGGAAGAGTCCAACATTCCGATTGAGAGGTGTAAGAAGCTTATTGATGGTTATAGGAAGCCACTGATTTCAGTTATTTTTCCAAAGGGTGTGCAACCAAATATTAAGTTAAAGCGTATCCGTCAGATTCAACAAAAAAATTTTTTTAATATATCACTCAGTGCCTAATTGTGACCATGTAAATCTAATTTTTATGTGTCTAGCACCTTTTTTAATTTTTTTATTACACTTTTAATTTAGCTCACTAGTCTGAATTCCTCTCAAAGGGAGGGGGCGTGGCCTCACTGTGCAGGTCTCCGCCCCCTCCCTCAGTATGCTGTCTGCTCACATCTCCCCTAGCATTAGCAAAACTACAACACCCAGCATGTCCTCACTGGCAGTAGCCGGACACAAGATGACAGTGAGAGGATTTTTCCTCCAGCTCTGACCCCTGCACTCACAGCTGTCAATCAAGGAAGTGTGTCCATGACATAGGTGATGACGCATGGACACAGCAGGACTAGTATGTGTCCAAGCAGGCAGGGGGGGGGCAGTTGTATGACTGGATTTTTCTGTATGAAATACTGAAAATTTTTTAATGAAAGCAATTGCTAAACCTATTGGTTATACAGGCTTTACAACATATCAAAAGTTTTTGTATCTCACAGTGCCCATTTAAGGGTGCCAATAATTTTGACCAGCCCATTTTTGGAGTTTGGTGACATTATGTCCAATTTGCTTTTCTCCTCCTTTTTTTTATTTAGTTCCAATACACACAAAGGGAATAAACATGTGTATAGCAAAACATGTGTTACTGCAATCCTTTCCTGTGAGAAATACTTCATTTTCTTGAAAGATTTCAGGGGTGCCAACATTTACGGCTATGACTGTAGGGTTCAGAACATGGCATTGAACACACTTTTTATTTTACCTTAACTACTTAAGGACCTAGGGCGTATGGATACGCCTTGACGTCCTGGTACTTAAGGATCCAGGGTGTATCCATACGCCCGTGGGAATTTCGGTCCGGGCCGGGGTGGCTGCTGATATCAATCAGCAGGCACCCCGCGCAAATGCACAGGGGGGTCATCAGACTACCCCACACCCCCCATCCCCCCGCCCCCCCCCCGTCGGCGATCGGCGAAAATCGCAAGTGAATTCACACTTGCAATGGTCTCTATACAGTGGTCTCTAAACTATATCCCTCCAGATCTTGCAAAACTACAACTCCTAGCATGCCCACATAGCTGTTTCTTGTCTGGGCATGCTGGGAGTTGTAGTTTTGCAACATCTGGAGTTCCGCAGTTTGGAGATCACTGTGCACTGGTCTAAAAACTGTAGCTCTCCAGATGTTGCAAAACTGCAAATCCCAGCATGCCCAGAAAGCAAACAGCTGTCTCGGCATGCTGGGAGTTGTAGTTGGGTACCTCCAGCTGTTGCATAACTACATCTTCCAGCATGCCCTTCGGTGATTAGTACATGCTGGGCGTTGTAGTTTTGCAACAGCTGGAGGCACACTGGTTGGAAAATACTGAGTTAGGTAACAGAACCTAACTGAAGGTTTTCCAACCAGTGTGCCTCCAGCTGTTGCAAAAGTACAACTCCCAGCATGCACGGTCAAATTTCCTGCTTCAGGTTTGGGCTGCGGCAAATTTTTCGCCGCAGCGCAAACTCCTAGCGGGAAACTCACCGTAAGCCGACAGTGCGAATGTACCCTAAAAACACTACACTACACTACACTAACACATAATAAAGAGTAAAACACTACATATACACCCCCTTACACTGTCCCCCCCCCAATAAAAATTAAAAACATCTTGTACGGCAGTGTTTCCAAAACGGAGCCTCCAGCAGTTGCAAAACAACAATTCCCAGCATTTCTGGACCGCCACTGACTGTCCAGGCATGCTGGGAGTTTAGCAACAGCTGGAGGCACCCTGTTTGAGAATCACTGGTGTAGAATACCCCTATGTTCACCCCTATGCAATTTTTCATTTGCACAGCCCACTGTTCCAAAGATCTGTCAAACGCCAGTGGGGTGTAAATACTCACTGCACCCCTTATTAAATTCTGTGAGGGGTGTAGTTTCTGAAATGGGGTCACATGTGGGGGGGTCCACTGTTCTGGCACCACGGGGGGCTTTGTTAACGCACATGGCCCCTGACTACCATTCTAAACGAATTCTCTTTCCAAAAGCTCAATGGCTCTCCTCCTCTTCTGAGCATTGTAGTTCTCCAGCAGAGCATTTTACGTCCTAAAATGGGGTATTTCCATACTCAGAAGAAATGGGGTTACAAATTTTGGGGGTCATTTTCTCCTATTACCCTTTGTAAAAATGTAAAATTTAGGGGGAAAACTGCATTTTAGTAAAAAGAAAAAAAAAATTCATTTACACATCCAACTTTAACGAAAAGTCGTCAAACACCTGTGGAGTGTTAAGGCTCAGTGGGCCCCTTGTTACGTTCCTTGAGGGGTGTAGTTTCCAAAATAGTATGCCATGTCGGTATTTTTTTTTTTTTTGCTGTTCTGGCACCACAGGGGCTTCCTAAATGCGACATGCCCCCAAAAAACCATTTCAGCAAAAGTTGCTTTCAAAAAGCCAAATGTGACTCCTTCTCTTCTGAGCATTGTAGTTCGCCCGCAGAGCATTTTACGTCCTGACATGGGGTATTTCCATACTCAGAAGAGATGGGGTTACAAATTTGGGGGGACATTTTCTCCCATTACCCTTTGTAAAAATTGTAAATTTGGGGGAAAAACTGCACTTTAGTGTGAATTTTTTTTCCCATTTACACATCCGATTTTAACAAAAAGTTGTCAAACACCTGTGGGGTGTTAAGGCTAACTGGACCCCTTGTTACGTACCTTGAGGGGTGTAGTTTCCAAAATGGTATGCCATGTGGGGTTTTCTGCTGTTCTGGCACCATAGGGGCTTTCTAAATGTGACATGCCCCCCAAAAACCATTTCAGAAAAATTCACTCTCCAAAATCCCATTGTCGCTCCTTCCCTTCTGAGCCCTCTACTGCGCCCGCCGAACACTTGACATACACATATGAGGTATTTCCTTACTCGAGAGAAATTGGGTTACAAATTTTGGGGACTTTTTCTCCTATTACCACTTGTAAAAATTCAAAAACTGGGTCTACAAGAACATGCAAGTGTAAAAAATGAAGATTTTGAATTTTCTCCTTCACTTTGCTGATATTCCTGTGAAACACCTAAAGGGTTAATAGACTTACTGAATGTCATTTTGAATACTTTGAGGGGTTCAGTTTTTATAATGGGGTAATTTGTGGGGTATTTCTTATATGAAGGCCCTTCAAATCCACTTCAAAACTGAACTAGTCCCTGAAAAATTCAGATTTTGAAAATTTTGTGAAAAATTTTAAAATTGCTGCTGAACTTTGAAAAGTAAAAACATGTCTACTTTATGATGCAAACATAAAGTAGACATATTGTATATGTGAATCAATGTATAATTTATTTGGAATATCCATTTTCCTTATAAGCAGAGAGCTTCAAAGTTTAAACAAAAAATGCTAAATTTTCAATTTTTTTCATCAAATTTTGGAATTTTTCACCAAGAAATGATACAAGTATCGACAAAATCTTACCACTAACATAAAGTAGAATATGTCACGAAAAAACAATCTCGGAATCAGAATGAACGGTAAAAGCATCCCAGAGTTATTAATGCTTGAAGTGACAGTGGTCAGATGTGCAAAAAATGGCCGGGTCCTTAAGGTATATTTGGGGTGGGTTCTTAAGGGGCTAAAATGAAAAAAATAAATTATCCAATTTTTGTTATCACTGGAATCATACTGACCTACAGAATAAAGATAGCATACGGTATTGTGAACTCTAAAAAAAAAAAAATATTGTCACAAAATTGCGCAATTCCATATTTTTTCATTTTTTGCCTTACTTATATATTTTTTTTAGCTCCCTAATACATTATCTCATAAAATAAAGTGTGCCAAAGAAACGTGCAACTTGTCCCACTAAAAAAAAAGCCCTAATACAACTTTGTCAGTGGAAAAATAAAAAAAAGTTGTGCGTCTTAAAATGTGAGGAGCAAAAAAATGTGAGCCAAAAAAAAGAAAAAATCGCTGGGTCGTGAAGGGGTCAAATCTTCCAAAATCGCTGTGAAATCTGTGACATTTTTCTGTGATTAGGCAAATTGTGGAAAAACACAGTTTTCAATCCGATTTAAAGGGGCACTCCGCTGCTCAGTGTTTGGAACAAAATGTCACGCCCCCTCCCATAGACATACATTGAGGGGGAGGGGCATGACATCATGAGGGGGCTATGACATCACGAGCTCCCAGTCCTGGCTCTAAGCATTCGGTACATTTTGTTCCAAACACTGAGCTGCGGAGTACCCCTTTAAGTAATTTCACGTAAAAACATGGCAAAAGTAACGATCCAGAGCAGGAGAAAGTCCCCGTAGCAAACCTCTTCTGCTCTGGACAGTTCCTGACATGGACAGAGGTGTCAGCAGAGAGCACTGTGCTCAGACTGGAAAGAACTACACAACTTCTTCTGGAGCATAGAGCAGCTGATAAGTACTGAAAGAATTAAGATTTTTAAATAGAAATAATTTACAAATCTGTATAACATTCTGGCATCAGCCTCTCGTTTAAGAGAGACTGACTAAAGGAAGGGAAGAAATGCCATCTATTGCTTCCAATTATTAGTCATTTTAGGTTGGGAAAATAAAGTTGTACAGAATACAGCACCACACCTGTCCATAGGTCGTATCTGGTATTGCAGCTCAGTACAGCACCACACCTGTCCATAGGATATATCTGGTATTGCAGCTCAGTACAGCACCACACCTGTCCATAGGACATATCTGGTATTGCAGCTCAGTACAGCACCACACCTGTCCATAGGTCGTATCTGGTATTGCAGCTCAGTACAGCACCACACCTGTCCATAGGTCATATCTGGTATTGCAGCTCAGTACAGCACCACACCTGTCCATAGGTCATATCTGGTATTGCAGCTCAGTACAGCACCACACCTGTCCAGAGGTTGCATCAGTCATTGCAGCTCAGTACAGCACCACACCTGTCCATAGGTCGTATCTGGTATTGCAGCTCAGTACAGCACCACACCTGTCCATAGGTCGTATCTGGTATTGCAGCTCAGTACAGCACCACACCTGTCCATAGGTCATATCTGGTATTGCAGCTCAGTACAGCACCACACCTGTCCATAGGTCGTATCTGGTATTGCAGCTCAGTACAGCACCACACCTGTCCATAGGTCATATCTGGTATTGCAGCTCAGTACAGCACCACACCTGTCCATAGGTCATATCTGGTATTGCAGCTCAGTACAGCACCACACCTGTCCATAGGTCGTATCTGGTATTGCAGCTCAGTACAGCACCACACCTGTCCATAGGTCATATCTGGTATTGCAGCTCAGTACAGCACCACACCTGTCCATAGGACATATCTGGTATTGCAGCTCAGTACAGCACCACACCTGTCCATAGGTCGTATCAGTCATTGCAGCTCAGTACAGCACCACACCTGTCCATAGGTTGTGCCAGACATTGCAGCTCAGTTATATAAAATGAAATATGAGCTGCAATACCGCATGCAACCAGTAAGCATGGATGGCGCTGTTTTTTTTTTTTACTGCATCGAGTGATTCAAGGAAGGCACAACATGGCCTAGAACAATAATCACGCAGACGACAGTTCACAGTTTATCAGATCCGGTGATTTTTTTATTTAATTTTTTAAAATTTTTTATTAAGAAATAAAATTGTTCAGTGATGAAGAAGAAGAAGGAATAAAATGTCAGATGCCGGGATCATTGCACGTTGTGACCTCAACTGCATAGAAACCAGTTCAGCACCAGTCACAATGGTTAAGGTTCTTATTTTTTTTTTATTTTTTATTTATTTTTTTTTTGCTGTTGTCGCGTTAGCAGCTAAGACCCTGTCCCTTTTAGGTTTTGTTACGATTCCGCTCTGGCACTGAAAGAGTTAACGGTGAGGTAGATTGACAGATGTAAACAAATAACGGTTTGTAAAAAATGAAAAAAAAATTTAAAATTAAAAAATCCAGAGGATTAACAGAAGCAACCAGTGGAACTACAAGCACCAGCATGCCTGGCCATGTGTTGCAACAACCCCCGTCCCACCCACCCCCGCTGTTTGTCCTCTAGGGGTATTTAGTTTGTTTATGATTTAATAGGCACCGGCAATGGAACCCAAGGCAAGACTTGGCAGCTACGTGGTTAATTTTTAAAAAATTTTAACGGATACAATTGGATACAATTTTGTAACATTTTGGACATTTTTGTAATAGGGCTGAAGATATGAGCCGTGAGGATGGGCGGAGACAACAATGGAGACCAAGTAAGCGCAAAAGTTGACTGGAGAGTAGTGAGGTGTTTTCCAACCAGGGTGCCTCCAGCTGTTGCAAAACTACAATTCCCAGCATGCCCGGACAGCCTTTGGCTGTCCGGGCATGCTGGGAGTTGTAGTTTTGCAACACCTGGAGGTGCACTGGTTGAAAAAAAGCTGATTTATAGATTTCTGCCTTTTGCAGTGTGGTGCGGATTATAGCTTCATGCAGTTGTTTCCAGCATTGTATGTGTATTTCCTAGTGCTAAGTTTTAATCAGTTTTGTTTCCAGTCAGTCCTGGCATACTAGGAGATGTCATATTTTGCAACAGCTGGAGGTGCACTGGTCGGAAAACGCTGCTTTATAGATTGCTTACTTTTGCAGTATGGTGCGGATTATAGTGTATGGTTTATGCAGTTGTTTCCAGCATACCATGTGTGTTTCCTGATGCGTCGTTCTAGTAAGTTTTGTTTCTAGTCAGTCCGGGAATGCTGGGAGTTGTAGTTTTGCAACATCCGGAGGTGCACTGGTTGGAAAATGCTGTTTTATAGATTTCTGACTCTTGCAGTATGGTGCGGATTATAGTGTATGCATGCTGGGAGTTGTAGTTTTGCAACAGCTGAAGGCCAACTGGTTGGGAAATGCTGGAATAGTGTAACTATGTTGCAAGTTCTACTAAGGTTGTGTTACAAGGTCACGGTACTGTTACGTTTAAATTTTTTGACGCAATTGCACAAATTTAATCTGTTTTTAGATGATTTTAGACATTTTTGCCCCAAAAACGCAGCAGTATCTGTGACGCCGCAGCCTTAGGAGGGAAAACGTCACATGATGGACACCGAGCTTGTATGACCAAGAAATAACCAAAAATATAATGGGGACAATCAGTCCATATTTGGAAAATGGCGCAAGTAAGGTAGGCTATGTGAGCCATCATCTATCAGCTTTTTCTCTTTAAATTCCGAAAGTGCATTGGGGGGGGGGGGATTTGGATAAATCACTTGTGTGAAAATTTTGCGCAATATTTATTTCGATTTGCACAGTTTTTCTGGAGGGGTCTAATTTAGGAAAACGCACGTGCGACATAAATTGCTGATATTTTAAAGGGCCAGCTTGAGAGTGAAGAACGCTCGCTCAAATTTATTTATTTTTTTTCGCAAAAATGATTTTGACGCAGGTGATACCTGTGATGTATCTATTGGCGCTCACTAAGCCACACCCCCTTCCAAGTGTAAAAATTAGGAAGCGAGTTCCAATTGCAAACAAATAATTGTGCAAAAATAATCATATATAGGGCTGGAAAACCAGTTAAAATACCCCAAAATAATTGAGCAAAAACAATAACATTTGCCCATTGATACAAAATCCCAACCAGGGTGCCTCCAGCTGTTTCAAAACTACAACTCCCAGTATTCCCGGGCTGACTAGACACAAAACTGACTAGAACAAGGCGCTAGGAAACTCTCGCAAAATGCCGAAAACAACTATAATCCGCACCATACTTCAAAATTGAATATCACATTTTCTTTGACACAAGAATCCTATAGACCAGATCATATATGTTCATGTGAGTATATAGGATGTCCCAGTCTGCCCCCCCCCCCAGTTATAAGGAAGTCTGACATCCATAGGACACCCCCACCATGTATCATCCATAGGACACCCCCACCATGTATCATCCATAGGACACCCCCACCATGTATCATCCATAGGACACCCCCACCATGTATCATCCATAGGACACCCCCACCATGTATCATCCATAGGACACCCCCACCATGTATCATCCATAGGACACCCCCACCATGTATCATCCATAGGACACCCCCACCATGTATCATCCATAGGACACCCCCACCATGTATCATCCATAGGACACCCCCACCATGTATCATCCATAGGACACCCCCACCATGTATCATCCATAGGACACCCCCACCATGTATCATCCATAGGACACCCCCACCATGTATCATCCATAGGACACCCCCACCATGTATCATCCATAGGACACCCCCACCATGTATCATCCATAGGACACCCCCACCATGTATCATCCATAGGACACCTCCACCATGTATCATCCATAGGACACCCCCACCATGTATCATCCATAGGACACCCCCACCATGTATCATCCATAGGACACCTCCACCATGTATCGTCCATAGGACACCTCCACCATGTATCATCCATAGGACACCCCCACCATGTATCATCCATAGGACACCCCCACCATGTATCATCCATAGGACCCCTACACCATGTATCATCCATAGGACCCCTACACCATGTATCATCCATAGGACACCTCCACCATGTATCGTCCATAGGACACCTCCACCATGTATCATCCATAGGACACCCCCACCATGTATCATCCATAGGACACCCCCACCATGTATCATCCATAGGACCCCTACACCATGTATCATCCATAGGACCCCTACACCATGTATCATCCATAGGACACCTCCACCATGTATCATCCATAGGACCCCTACACCATGTATCATCCATAGGACCCCTACACCATGTATCATCCATAGGACACCCCCACCATGTATCATCCATAGGACACCCCCACCATGTATCATCCATAGGACACCCCCACCATGTATCGTCCATAGGACACCCTCACCATGTATCATCCATAGGACACCCCCACCATGTATCATCCATAGGACACCCCCACCATGTATCATCCATAGGACACCTCCACCATGTATCGTCCATAGGACACCCCCACCATGTATCATCCATAGGACACCTCCACCATGTATCATCCATAGGACACCTCCACCATGTATCATCCATAGGACACCCCCACCATGTATCATCCATAGGACACCCCCACCATGTATCATCCATAGGACACCCCCACCATGTATCGTCCATAGGACACCCCCACCATGTATCGTCCATACGACACCCCCACCATATATCATCCATAGGACACCCCCACCATGTATCATCCATAGGACACCCCCACTATGTATCATCCATAGGACACCTCCACCATGTATCATCCATAGGACACCCTCACCATGCATCATCCATAGGACACCCCCACCATGTATCATCCATAGGACACCCCCACCATGTATCATCCATAGGACCCCTACACCATGTATCATCCATAGGACACCTCCACCATGTATCATCCATAGGACACCCCCACCATGTATCATCCATAGGACACCCCCACCATGTATCATCCATAGGACACCCCCACCATGTATCATCCATAGGACACCCCCATCATGTATCATCCATAGGACACCCCCACCATGTATCATCCATAGGACACCCCCACCATGTATCATCACTTTGGCCTAGGAATGGTGGGGGAGATTTATCAAAACCTGTGTAGAGGAAGAGTGGTGCAGTTTCCCATGGCAACCAATCAGATCGCTTCTTTAATTTTTCACAGGTCTCTTTAAAAAGAAAAGAAGGAATCTGATTGGTTGCCATGGGAAACTGCACCACTCTTCCTCTACAGAGGTTTTGATAAATCTCCCCCCGGTGAGTGCCCAGGTAAAGGACTAATAATGAAAGCAGATGGGACACACTAGGACTGGGCCCCTTTTCTCCACGGGCCCCATAGCAGCCGTATAGGTCAGGATTTCCTATAAACCCTACAGTCCACCTACAGATGGTAAGTCAGATAAGATGACATGAAATGGCTGATAACAGGGAGAAATAGATTGTATCCACCTATCCAGCTGTTGCAAAACACATATATACACTATAATCCGCACCAAGTAGTTAATCTATAAAGCCATGTTTCCCAACCAGCGTGTCTCCAGCTGTTGCAAAAACTACAACTCACAGCATGCCCGGACTGACTAGATCAAGGCACTAGGAAACACACATAGCATGCTGGAAACAACTGCACAAAGCATTCACTATAATCCGCACCCTACTTTCAAAAAGTCAGCTATAAAGCAACGTTTTCCAACCAGTGTGCCTCCAGCTGTTGCAAAAACTACAACTCCCAGCATGCTCGGACTGACTAGAAGCAAAATTGACTAGAATGAGGCATCAGGAAACACACACAGAATGCTGGAAAAAAAAACTGCATAAGGCATACACTATAATCCGCACCATACTGCAAAATAAGCAATCTATAAAGCAGCGTTTTCCGACCAGTGCACCTCCAGCTGTTGCAAATATGACAACTCCTAGTATGCCAGGACTGACTGGAAACAAAACTGATTAAAACTTAGCACTAGGAAATACACATACAACGCTGGAAACAACTGCATGAAGATATAATCCACACAATACTGCAAAAGTCAGAAATCTATAAAGCAGCATTTTTTTTCAACCAGTGCACCTCCAGGTGTTGCAAAACTATAACTCCCAGCATGCCCGGACAGCCAAAGGCTGTCCGGGCATGCTGGGAGTTGTAGTTTGACAACAGCTGGAGGCACACTGGTTGGGAAACACTGCTTACGTAGCAGAACTTCTAGGGTAATTCCAGTGTTTTCTGTTTGTTTTTAGCTGAATTATTGTATAATGGAAAATTCCGCAACTTTCCCCATAGAGTTTATCCATCAATGTTTCACTGTTTTCAAGACCTCTGCTTGCTGTCAGTCAATTGAAACAGTCCCGTGCACAGATAACCAAATCCTTTTGAGGTTTCTTGTTACTATTGTATCTAATCTAGAAAATCCGCTAAACCGTCTGGACTGATACATTTTACCTGCACTGATACATTGTAACCATCTGTAGGGACAGGAAAATGATCGGCACTGCCGACGCATTTCACGTCCGGATAGACTGAACACATTTATAGGAGACTCAGTCACTGACTTCAAGCAGAGATCTTGAAAATACTCAGACATTAGAAAAATAAATCCATTTGATTGTATACAATTGTTTACAAAACATCGGTACTGCTCGATACATATTGTGAACAACACAAACTCTGCAGATATGGTATACACTTACTTTACGCCGATATTTGGCGCCATTTTATGCACCAATTTTGCTGCAATTTCTGGAGCGAGTCAACGCATTTCGAGCCCTGTTCCCCCATTAAACTAAGCAAGTTTTTTGGAAACCCTGAATAAGTATAAAGCTCCTGCGAAACCATCAGCTTTAAATCTTGGAAACGTTAAAACACCATGCCCCCCAGATATGGTGTACACTTACTTTACGCCGATATTTGGCACCATTTTATGCACCAATTTTGCTGCAATTTTTGGAGCGAGTCAACGCATTTCGAGCCCTGTTCCCCCATTACACTAAGCTAAGCAAGTTTTTCGGAAACCCTGAATAAGTATAAAGCTCCTGCGAAACCATCAGCTTTAAATCTTGGAAACGTTAAAACACCATGCCCCCCAGATATGGTATACACTTACTTTACAATGATATTTGGCGCCATTTTATGCGCCAATTCTAATGCAATTTTTGGAGCGAGTCAACGCATTTCAAGCCCTGTTCCCCATTACACTAAGCTAAGCAAGTTTTTCAGAAACCCTGAATAAGTATAAAGCTCCTACGAAACCATCAGCTTTCAATCTTGGAAACGTTACGATGCCCCCCAGATATGGTATACACTTACTTTACGACGATATTTGGCGCCATTTTATGCGCCAATTTTACTGCAATTTTTTGAGCGAGTCGACGCATTTCGAGCCCTGATCCCCCATTACACTAAGCTAAGCAAGTTTTCTGGAAACCCTGAATAAGTATAAAGCTCCTACGAAACCATCAGCTTCAAATCGGGGAAACGTTAAAACACGACGCCCAAACCACCACCCTACCCCCCGCAGCCTCACTCACTTTCGTTCACAGTCAATACGTGAATTGTGCTTCAACCCTGAATATCCATGTGACTTAATCCACTTAAGGAGACTGGAGGCCTTGATTATCCTGTCTCAGCGGATGATGATGATGGTGATGATGACAATGGCTTCCTTCCTGCATTATAGAATAAGGATTGTCTTGCGTAATGACTTAATGGCAAGAAATTCTCTCCATATAAGGGCTACTCTGCTGCTGGGGAGGGGGGTTATCCAGGATTAAATAAGAAAAAAAAACTGCCATTTTTTTTCCCGAAACAGCGCCACTCTAGTCCTCAGGTTGTGAGCGGTATTGCAGTTTAATTCCATTGACTTGATTGGAACCTAGTTGTAATACCACACCCAACCTGAGGACAAGGGTGGTGCTGTTTTTTTATTTATTTATTTTTATTCTCGTTTATTTTTTTATTTTTTTTTGAAGAAGCCCCTGCACTCATGGGAGCTGCCGTTATTAATGCTGTCCTGTAAAGCAGTGTTTCCCAACCAGTGCACCTCCAGCTGTTGCAAAACTACAACTCCCAGCATGCCCAGACAGCCGTTGGCTGTCTGGGCATGCTGGGAGTTATAGTTTTGCAACAGCTGGAGGCACCGTGGTTGGGAAACACTGCGCTTCAGCCAAAATCCAATTGAGGCCCCAACCTCCACCATGGCAAACAACAGGGGGCAGCATTACACACCTTCAAACCAGATTAAGCAATATGCGCTGGAATGATGATAAATACTCCTGCATCTGTAATAGTGAACCCCAGCATTGTGCATGGATGACACTTTATACTCCTAACCCCTTGATGACTACATTAAGCCTCTGTACCACCCTGTGATCACAGTGTTACAGCTTCTATATACTGTAAAATAATTCGGCATAAAATAGTCACTTAGTAAATATTTGACATTCCATCCTGTTTTATGCTGCAGAGCTGCACTCACTGTTCTGCTTGTAAAGTCACATGAGCAGAAGAATAAATGTGCATTTTACCCACATTTACCCATTTATTATGTGTTTTCGTCACCTTCTGTGGTGGATGCAAGTTTAAAGGGAAGGGGTGTGGCTTAAAATGCAAAAAGAGCTGCACTTACTATTCTGCTGGTGGGGTCACTGTGTACATACATTACTTATCCTGTACTGATCCTGAGTTATATCCTGTATTATACTCCAGAGCTGCACTCACTATTCTGCTGGTGAGGTCACTGTGTACATACATTACATTACTTATCCTGTACTGATCCTGAGTTATGTCCTGTATTATACTCCAGAGCTGTACTCACTATTCTGCTGGTGAGGTCACTGTGTATATACATTACATTACTTATCCTGTACTGATCCTGAGTTATATCCTTTATTATACTGCAGAGCTGCACTCACTATTCTGCTGGTGGGGTCACTGTGTACATACATTACATTACTTATCCTGTACTGATCCTGAGTTATATCCTGTATTATACTCCAGAGCTGTACTCACTATTCTGCTGGTGGGGTCACTGTGTACATACATTACATTACTTATCCTGTACTGATCCTGAGTTATATCCTGTATTATACCCCAGAGCTGTACTCACTATTCTGCTGGTGAGGTCACTGTGTACATACATTACATTACTTATCCTGTACTGATCCTGAGTTATATCCTATAATAATTCTGCTCATGTGACTTCACCAGCAGAATAGTGAGTACAGCTCTGGAGTACAATACAGGATATAACTCAGGATCAGTACAGGATAAGTAATGTAATATATGTACACAGTGACCTCACCAGCAGAATAGTGAGTACAGCTCTGGAGTATAATACAGGATATAACTCAGGATCAGTACAGGATAAGTAATGTAATGTATGTACACAGTGACCTCACCAGCAGAATAGTGAGTACAGCTCTGGAGTATAATACAGGATATAACTCAGGATCAGTACAGGATAAGTAATGTAATGTATGTACACAGTGACCTCACCAGCAGAATAGTGAGTACAGCTCTGGAGTATAATACAGGATATAACTCCGGATCAGTACAGGATAAGTAATGTATGTACACAGTGACCTCACCAGCAGAATAGTGAGTACAGCTCTGGGGTATAATACAGGATATAACTCAGGATCAGTACAGGATAAGTAATGTAATGTATGCACACAGTGACCTCACCAGCAGAATAGTGAGTACAGCTCTGGAGTATAATACAGGATATAACTCAGGATCAGTACAGGATAAGTAATGTAATGTATGCACACAGTGACCTAACCAGCAGAATATTGAGTGCAGCTCTGGAGCATAATACAGGATATAATTCAGTATGGGATAAGTAAAGTCATGAATTTACAAAGTGATATAATGGGCTTTTCTTTGTTATACAATAAGGCAAAACATATTTTGTAGTTTGTTAAGGCTGCTCTGTATGGAGGAGATAAATCCATGTCAAGGTTCTAGCTTAAAGGGGTACTCCGGTGGAAAACTTTATTTTTTTTTTTTTTTTTAATCAACTAGTTCCAGAAAGTTGAACAGATTTGTGAAAAAAAATAATTAATCCTTCCAGTACTTATTAGCTGCTGATTACTACAGAGGAAATTATTTTCTTTTTGGAACACAGTGCTCTCTGCTGACATCTCTGTCCATTTTAGGAACTGTCCAGAGGAGTATATGTTTGCTATGGGGATTTTCTCCTACTACTAGTTCTTAAAATGGACAGAGGTGTCAGCAGAGAGCTCTGTGCTCATGATGTCAGCAGAGAGCTCTGTGTTCCAAAAAGAAAAGAATTTCCTCTGTAGTATTCAGCAGCTAATAAGTACTGGAAGGATGAATATTTTTTTTAATAGAAGTAATTTACAAAAAAAAAAAAAAAAGGTTTCCACCGGAGTACCCCTTTAAAGCTCTCTGGCCGCTAATCTACATTTTTCACCAGGACCCCCTACTATATGGCATTTTGGCTCCATGTTCTTTCACATTAGTCATTTCCAGCTGATTTAAAACTATAAGTCTCAGCAAGTCCAGCAGAGAGCAGCATGGTGGAATGTCAAAGGTCACAGGGATCAAGTCTTGCGCTTTCACACTGAAAACCTGTTGCGTCCCCTCGACCATGGAGGGTTGTCATAGATGCAGTGACGTACAGAAAATGGACATACGGGGGGTTTCCATAGGAATGCATTAAAAACCCATTATAACAGCAGCATTTTACACCACCCTACCCTCCCTAATAAATTACTGATCTCCCTTTAAAGGGGTACTCCAATGGAAAACCTTATTTTTTTTTTTTGTTTTTTTTTTTTAATCAACTGGTGCCAGAAAGTTAAACAGATTTGTAAATTACTTCAATAAAAAAATTCTTAATCCTTCCAGTACTTATTAGCTGCTGAATACTGCAGAAGAAATTCTTTTCTTTTTGGAACACAGAGCTCTCTGCTGACATCACAAGCACGGTGCTCTCTGCTGACACCACTGTCCATTTTAAGAACTGTCCAGAGTAGGAGAAAATCCCCATAGCAAACATATGCTGCTCTGGACAATTCCTAAAATGGACAGAGATGTCAGCAGAGAGCACTGTGGTCATGATGTCAGCAGAGAGCTCTGTGTTCCAAAAAGAAAAGAATTTCCTCTGTAGTATTCTGCAGCTAATAAGTCCTGGAAGGATTAAGATTTTTTTTTAATAGAAGTAATTTACAAATCTGTTTAACTTTCTGGCACCAGTTGATTTTAAAAAAAATAATAATAAATAAAAAGTTTTCCACCGGAGTACCCCTTTAAACCTAATAGTCAACGTCTTCAAACAATGCAGCAATGTTACAAGAAGAGCCCTTGAAGAATTCTACCACCAGCCTGAAATGGCTGATGACGTAGAACAGTGTTTCCCAGCCAGGGAGCCTCCAGCTGTTGCAAAACTACAACTCCCATCATGCCCGGACAGCCTACGGCTGTCCGGGCATGATGGGAGTTGTAGTTTTGCAACAGCTGGAGGCACTCTGGTTGGGGAACACTCGCCTAGATCAATAGATTGCATGACAATGTAGGGCAAGTGGGTAGAAGAATAAGCAGTTTCAGTGCCATAGAGAAGAGTGAGCACATATACCCAGCAGTCCCTCACCCCACCATGGTCCATGCCCAGAAGGACTGACTGGTCCCTAAAATCTCAGGCTGGGTGTCCCTGGGTAGCAATAGCCAAGTGCAAAACAATACTCAGATCTATTATACATCATGACAGTGTTCTTCAACCTGTGGCTCTCCAGCTGTTGCACAATCCCAATTCTAACATGCTGGGAGTTGTAGTTTTGCAACAGCTGGAGGCCCCCTGGTTGGGAAACACTGACCTAGATCAATAGATTGTATGACAATGTAGGCCAAGTGGGGGAGAAGAATAAGCAGTTTCAGTGCCATAGAGAAGAGTGAGCACATAGTCTTCAACCT
Organism: Hyla sarda; assembly: GCF_029499605.1. Classification (NCBI taxonomy): domain Eukaryota; kingdom Metazoa; phylum Chordata; class Amphibia; order Anura; family Hylidae; genus Hyla; species Hyla sarda. The sequence continues at coordinate 17,489,879 of NC_079195.1, forward strand.
GTGGCTCTCCAGCTGTTGCACAATCCCAATTCTAACATGCTGGGAGTTGTAGTTCTGCAAAAGCTGAAGAGCCACAGGTTTGGGGGGGGGGGGGGACTGCAATATAACAATGTTACAAAACAACAATGATGGAGCAGATAGAAAAAATGCAACAGGGGAGGGGGAGGGGCCATTGTGTGTTTTTACCCAGCAGAAGAGGGGTTAAAGATGTCGGAGCTGCACATTTTTTTACACCGGCGCACAGAAACGTTAACCTGTTCAGTGCTGAAAAACACTTCTTCACACAGACAGCGGTCTGCAGGTTTCGGTAGCATAAAAGAGTTAACAAGAGCCATTTTCTTTTGCATAAACAAAGCCATAAAAATATTATGAGAATATACAATGTAACAAGGTGAGAGTCAACACTGTAACAGTAAGAGCAACAAAACCTATAAAAAAAGAGGGAAGAGGATGAGAAGGGTCCAATAACCATACACAGCGGTCTTTTTTTTTGTTTTTTTGTAGTAAAATATATTTAGGCATTCATAATATCATCATCATCATCATCACATGCCTTACAAAATGAAGAAGGGGCTGCTGCACCCACTCAGGTCTCCAGTCCTTAAAGGTGAACCCAGGAAGGGGGGGGGGGGCTTCTTCATGTCTGTTCTATAAGGTCCACCATAGGTATCCATACATTAAAAAAAAAAAAAAACTGCAAAGAAAGGGGTTTGGGGGTGGGGTGGGGGGTCTCACACAATCCTTTTCCTGTCCCCCTTGCACAGGATCTTCTTGAAGGACCTCCTGAAGTCATGGTTGAAGATGGTGTAGATCACTGGGTTCAGGGAACTGTTGCAATAACCAAACCAGAAGAAGAATTTGAAGAGGGTCTCAGGGACATTGCAGCTCTTGCTACAGATGGCAATGAGGGAGTAAGTGAAGAAGAAGGGGAACCAGCACACAACAAAGACCCCTATGACGACAGCCAAGACGAAGGTGAACCTCTTCTCCCTGTTCTGCCTCCCTCTCCACCTGGAGGCTTTGGCACTCTCCTTCTCCTCATCTCTCCTCGGGAGGCTATCCCCAGGTTTGATCTGGCTCAGCTTGGTCTTGCCCTTGCCCCTGGCAGCCTTGTCCTGCTTCTTCTTGGAGGAATACTGGTGGTCTTCCCTATGCTCAGAAGAAGAGGAGTCCTCCATGTCCCCCCCATTGGCCTCTTCTTCTCTGTGCTGGTTACCTCCAGAGCCTCCAGCCTTCTCCCCATTCAACTTGACTGGCAAGTCCTCCCCATTCTGCTTCTTCTCAGGTTCCCCATTGCTCCTCTTGCTCCGGGGGATCCTCGTCCTCTTCTTGGCGATCTGGTAGATCCTGATGTAGACCAGGACCATGATGACACAAGGGGCAAAGAAGGATCCTATGCAGGAGGAGATGATGTACCATTTCTCCTCGTTGATCTTACACCTTGGCTCCTCTTCCTTGCCGCTCTCCTTCTCAATGGTGATGAGTGGTGGGAAGGATATGACGGCTGAGATGACCCAGACAATGAAGATAATACATTTGATCCTACGAGGGGTCCTCTTCAGGTTGTACTCGATGGCTTGTGTGATGGACCAGTATCGGTCCAGGCTTATGGCACATAGATGGACTATGGAGGAGGTGCAGAAGAGCACGTCTAGGGCAAGGTAGATCTCACACCAGACCTTGCCAAAGTACCAGTACCCCATCACCTCGTTGGCCAAGGAAAATGGCATGACCAAGGTGGCCACAAGAATGTCTGCTGATGCCAGGGACACCAGGAACAAGTTCTGGGGGGCTTTGAGAGCCCTACTGGTAAACACAGCGATGACAACTAGGACATTGCCAAAGACGGTGAAGAGCATGAGTATGCCCACCAGGGAGATGAGAGCCAGGGTGATCTGGAGGGAGTAAGGGGGTCCTGCAATGTCTGAATTAGTCCCATTGTACATGGTGCTGTTGGTGCAGTCTCCCTGGCACTCCATGGCAGAGATGCCCCCCCTATCCACTAACGAGTTCTCAAAATGAAGCATGAAATACCAAGGTGGTCTTCCTTGGGCTCAGTAGACTTCTGGGTGTGTGGTATTGACCCATGCCAGGGTGAGCAGCTCCACTCAGGGGCACCCTATAGCCTCCATGCCCTCCTGGTGCCAGCTACTAGTATACTCCGGTAGTGATGCCCAGACCAGTCATGCAAGACTTTCCCCAGCCCTTCTTTATTTGCTGAGTAACACAGTCCACACTCTTACCTGCCCGGATACTTGGCTTCACATGTACTTGTGCAATCCAGAGCTGGGTCAGTGTGGAGGGGGCTGCAAGGGTTAAGTGCACATTGTAGAAGGGCACAGTTCATGGCAGCCAGAAACTTTCAAGATGGGATCCACAGTATGGACAAAAAAAAAAAAAGTCTTGGATGAAGGTGGGTGCTGCCAGGTCTTGGGTGCAGTGGGTACCTCCAGGCTCTGTAGGGTGGGCACAGTCCTTTGATGTATAATCACTGGGCACTGCCAGGCTGGGATATGGATGTGATTATATCTATCAGGTTTGGATGCAATTCACTGGGTGTCCTGGACAGAAGGGTTTAGATTTTACTGCCAAGATGTGAAAAAGGTTTCAGTGCTGTGAGGGTGATGCCTGTAGAAGGTGCTGCCTGTAGAAGGTGCTGCCAAGGTTGCTGCCTGTAGAAGGTGCTGCCAGGCTGTGTAGTAGGTTGAGGTGCTCAGGGTTGTGCCAGGGTTCCTGCCAAGGACTGTGTTAGGAGGTGACAGCAGCTTCAGTGCTCAGGGTGATGGGTGCTGCTGTGTCATCTGCTGCTCTGCAAGGCTCTGCAAGGCTCTGCAAGGCTCTGCAAGGCTCTGCATCTGCTTGTGTCTGATCACCAGGAGAGGACAGGTCCTGCTTGTTGTCGGAGCTCCCAGTGCTGGACACTTATATAGCTGCACAATGAGCGCTGAACTAGAGAACAGGCAACGTCAGCCCCCCCACGTGGGAATCTGCCATCCCTACACCCTACACACCCTCAGACATTTCCAGCTAGTGCGTAATACTCTTCACAGTCCAGCTGAGGAGGGTGCAGCACCCTGAGCACAGGCAGGAAACTGCTGTCCCTAGGACAGTGTGCAACAAAACTGGGGGTCTCCAGCTGTGGAAAAACTACAACCCCCATCATGCTGTCCCTAAGACAGTGTGCAACAAAACTGGGGGTCTCCAGCTGTGGCAAAACTACAACCCCCATCATGCTGTCCCTAGGACAGTGTGCAACAAAACTGGGGGGTCTCCAGCTGTGGAAAAACTACAACCCCCATCATGCTGTCCCTAAGACAGTGTGCAACAAAACTGGGGGTCTCCAGCTGTGGCAAAACTACAACCCCCATCATGCTGTCCCTAGGACAGTGTACAACAAAACTGGGGAGTCTCCAGCTGTGGAAAAACTACAACCCCCATCATGCTGTCCCTAGGACAGTGTGCAACAAAACTGGGGGTCTCCAGCTGTGGAAAAACTACAACCCCCATCATGCTGTCCCTAAGACAGTGTGCAACAAAACTGGGGGTCTCCAGCTGTGGCAAAACTACAACCCCCATCATGCTGTCCCTAGGACAGTGTACAACAAAACTGGGGAGTCTCCAGCTGTGGCAAAACTACAACCCCCATCATGCCCTGACAGCCAAAGGCTGTCAGGGCATGATGGGGGTTGTAGTTTTGCCACAGCTGGAGACCCACAGTTTGTTGCACACTGTCCTAGAAACGGCATGATAGGGGTTGTAGTTTTGCCACAGCTGGAGAGTCACAGTTTGTTGCCCACTGAACAGCATGATGGGGGTTGCAGTTTTGCCACAGCTGGAGAGTCACAGTTTTGTTGCCCACTGAACAGCATGATGGGGGGTTGCAGTTTTGCCACAGCTGGAGACCCACAGTTTGTTGCATGCTGTCCTAGGGACAGCAGGATGGAGGTTGTAGTTTTGCCACAGCTGGAGACCCACAGTTTGTTGCATGCTGTCCTAGGGACAGCAGGATGGAGGTTGTAGTTTTGCAACAGCTGGAGACCCACAGTTTGTTGCATGCTGTCCTAGGGACCGCAGGATGGAGGTTGTAGTTTTGCCACAGCTGGAGACCCACAGTTTGTTGCATGCTGTCCTAGGGACAGCAGGATGGAGGTTGTAGTTTTGCAACAGCTGGAGACCCACAGTTTGTTGCATGCTGTCTTATGGACAGCAGATGGGGGTAGTGGTTTTGCAACAGCTGGAGACCCACAGCTTGGTGAACATTGCCCTAAGATCAGATCTGTGGACTGATTCCAGGGAGGAAAGAGTTACTCTGCACTGTACAATCCCACTACAGTCAGTATATATAGTCACTATTATACGGTATAATGTACCTGTGCTCTACAGTATAGACCCAAGAGAGTCATATGCAGAACAGACAGAGGATAATAACACTCCAGGCAGAACATAGTCACTCAGCGATCAGCAGTATATATATATATATATATATATATATATATATATATATATATATATATATATATATATAACAGGAGCAGAACACAGTCACTCAGCGATCAGCAGTGTATATATATATATATATATATATAACAGGAGCAGAACACAGTCACTCAGCGATCAGCAATATATATATATATATATATATATATATATATATATATATATAACAGGAGCAGAATACAGTCACCCAGTGATCAGCAGTATATATATATATATATATCTATAACAGGAGCAGAATACAGTCACACAGTGATCAGCAGTATATATATATATATATATATATATATCAGGAGCAGAATACAGTCACACAGTGATCAGCAGTATATATATATATATCAGGAGCAGAATACAGTCACACAGTGATCAGCAGTATATATATATATATCAGGAGCAGAATACAGTCACCCAGTGATCAGCAGTATATATATATATATCAGGAGCAGAATACAGTCACCCAGTGCTCAGCAGTATATATATCTATATCTATAACAGGAGCAGAATACAGTCACACAGTGATCAGCAGTATATATATATATCAGGAGCAGAATACAGTCACCCAGTGATCAGCAGTATATATATATATATATATCAGGAGCAGAATACAGTCACCCAGTGCTCAGCAGTATATATATCTATATCTATAACAGGAGCAGAATGCAGTCACCCAGTGATCAGCAGTATATATATATAGATATATATATATATATATATATATATATATATATATATATATATATATCTATATATATATAACAGGAGCAGAATACAGTGACACAGGATTCAACCAGAGCAAATAAGTAATAAATATGGTCACTGACTATGTACAACACATAATGTAACCAGGATACACCAACCTATAGTCCAGCCAGGATACAGTAATGTATACAGCTAGTGGTAAGTACATAGAGAAAGGTAAACCTCTTCAAATGTTACAATGGAATCAGATTTATGAAGATAAAGCCACAGTATAGTCAAATACAGTCACAAGCAAGGTGCAAGGTGTGTGTGTATATATATATATATATATATGGTACAAACAGGATATTGTCAGAATACATATAGAAGATATATATAGTACCAGCACAGTCAGTACAGCCACATACAGTAACAGGCAATGTATATATATATATATATATATATATATATATATATATATATATATATAGAACAGAGGAGGTATAGTCATGGTACAACAAGGTTATTGTCAGGATACAGAGGCAAGATATAATATCAGTACAAATACAATCACAGCCAAGAAGAATATGGTACAACCAGGATACTGTCAGGATAGAGAGAATAGAGATAGAGAGCACAGTCACACCCAAGAGGACAGATATATATATATATATATATATATATATATATATATATATATATATTACAACCAGGATACTGTCAGGATAGAGAGAATAGAGATAGAGAGCACAGTCACACCCAAGAGGACAGATATATATATATATATATATATATATATATATATATATATATTACAACCAGGATACTGTCAGGATAGAGAGAATAGAGATAGAGAGCACAGTCACACCCAAGAGGACAGATATATATATATATATATATATATATATATATATATATATATTACAACCAGGATACTGTCAGGATAGAGAGAATAGTGATAGAGAACACAGTCACACCCAAGAGGACAGATATATATATATATTACAACCAGGATACTGTCAGGATAGAGAGAATAGTGATAGAGAGCACAGTCACACCCAAGAGGACAGATATATATATATATATATATCTATTACAACCAGGATACTGTCAGGATAGAGAGAATAGTGATAGAGAACACAGTCACACCCAAGAGGACAGATATATATATATATTACAACCAGGATACTGTCAGGATAGAGAGAATAGTGATAGAGAACACAGTCACACCCAAGAGGACAGATATATATATATATTACAACCAGGATACTGTCAGGATAGAGAGAATAGTGATAGAGAGCACAGTCACACCCAAGAGGACAGATATATATATATATATATATATATATATTACAACCAAGATACTGTCAGGATAGAGAGAATAGTGATAGAGAACACAGTCACACCCTAGAGGACAGATATATATATCTATTACAACCAGGATACTGTCAGGATAGAGAGAATAGTGATAGAGAACACAGTCACACCCTAGAGGACAGATATATATATATATATTACAACCAGGATACTGTCAGGATAGAGAGAATAGAGAGCACAGTCACACCCAAGAGGACAGATATATATATATATATTACAACCAGGATACTGTCAGGATAGAGAGAATAGTGATAGAGAGCACTGTCACACCCAAGAGGACAGATATATATATATATATTACAACCAAGATACTGTCAGGATAGAGAGAATAGAGATAGAGAGCACAGTCACACCCAAGAGGACAGATATATATATATATATATTACAACCAGGATACTGTCAGGATAGAGAGAATAGAGATAGAGAGCACAGTCACACCCAAGAGGACAGATATATATATATATATATTACAACCAAGATACTGTCAGGATAGAGAGAATAGAGATAGAGAGCACAGTCACACCCTAGAGGACAGATATATATATATATATTACAACCAGGATACTGTCAGGATAGAGAGAATAGAGATAGAGAGCACAGTCACACCCTAGAGGACAGATATATATATATATATATATATATATATATATATATATATTACAACCAGGATACTGTCAGGATAGAGAGAATAGTGATAGAGAACACAGTCACACCCTAGAGGACAGATATATATATATATATATATATATATTACAACCAAGATACTGTCAGGATAGAGAGAATAGAGATAGAGAGCACAGTCACACCCTAGAGGACAGATATATATATATATATATATTACAACCAGGATACTATCATAGTACAGCTTAGATACAGTAATAATATAGTCAGGATACTATCATAGTACAGCTTAGATACAGTAATAATATAGTAAGGATACAATCATAGTACAGCTTAGATACAGTAAAAATATAGTCAGGATACTATCATAGTACAGCTTAGATACAGTAATAATATAGTCAGGATACTATCATAGTACAGCTTAGATACAGTAATTATATAGTCTGGATACTATCATAGTACAGCTCAGATATAGTAATAATATAGTCAGGATACAATCATAGTACAGCTTAGATACAGTAATAATATAGTCAGGATACTATCATAGTACAGCTTAGATACAGTAATAGTATAGTCAGGATACTATCATAGTACAGCTTAGATACAATGACAATATAGTCAGGATACTATCATAGTACAGCTTAGATACAGTAATAATATAGTCAGGATACAATCATAGTACAGCTTAGATACAGTAATAGTATAGTCAGGATACTATCATAGTACAGCTTAGATACAGTAATAGTATAGTCAGGATACTATCATAGTACAGCTTAGATACAGTAATAATATAGTCAGGATACTATCACAGTACAGCTTACATACAGTAATAATATAGTCAGGATACTATCATAGTACAGCTTAGATACAGTAATAATATAGTCAGGATACTATCATAGTACAGCTTAGATACAGTAATAGTATAGTCAGGATACTATCATAGTACAGCTCAGATACAGTAATAATATAGTCAGGATACTATCATAGTACAGCTTAGATACAGTAATAATATAGTCAGGATACTATCATAGTACAGCTTAGATACAATGACAATATAGTCAGGATACTATCATAGTACAGCTTAGATACAGTAATAATATAGTCAGGATACTATCATAGTACAGCTTAGATACAGTAATAATATAGTCAGGATACTATCATAGTACAGCTTAGATACAATGACAATATAGTCAGGATACTATCATAGTACAGCTTAGATACAGTAATAATATAGTCAGGATACTATCATAGTACAGCTTACATACAGTAATAATATAGTCAGGATACTATCATAGTACAGCATAGATACAGTAATAATATAGTCAGGATACTATCATAGTACAGCTTAGATACAGTAATAGTATAGTCAGGATACTATCATAGTACAGCTCAGATACAGTAATAATATAGTCAGGATACTATCATAGTACAGCTTAGATACAGTAATAATATAGTCAGGATACTATCATAGTACAGCTTAGATACAATGACAATATAGTCAGGATACTATCATAGTACAGCTTAGATACAGTAATAATATAGTCAGGATACTATCATAGTACAGCTTAGATACAGTAATAATATAGTCAGGATACTATCATAGTACAGCTTAGATACAATGACAATATAGTCAGGATACTATCATAGTACAGCTTAGATACAGTAATAATATAGTCAGGATACTATCATAGTACAGCTTAGATACAGTAATAATATAGTCAGGATACTATCATAGTACAGCTTAGATACAGTAATAATATAGTCAGGATACTATCATAGTACAGCTTAGATACAGTAATAATATAGTCAGGATACTATCATAGTAAAGCTTAGATACAGTAATAATATAGTCAGGATACTATCATAGTACAGCTTAGATACAGTAATAATATAGTCAGGATACTATCATAGTACAGCTTAGATACAGTAATAATATGGTCTGGATACTATCATACTACAGCTTAGATACAGTAATAATATAGTCGGGATACTATCATAGTACAGCTTAGATACAGTAATAATATAGTCAGGATACAATCATAGTACAACTTAGATACAGTAATAATATAGCCAGGATACTATCATAGTACAGCTTAGATACAGTAATAATATAGTCAGGATACAATCATAGTACAGCTTAGATACAGTAATATTGTAGCCAGGATACTATCATAGTACAGCTTAGATACAGTAATAATATAGTCAGGATACAATCACAGTACAGCTTAGATACAGTAATAATATAGTTAGGATACAATCATAGTACAGCTTAGATACAGTAATAATATAGTCAGGATACTATCATAGTACAGCTTAGATACAGTAATAATATAGTCAGGATACTATCATAGTACAGCTTAGATACAGTAATAATATAGTCAGGATACAATCATAGTACAGCTTAGATACAGTTATAATATAGTCAGGATACAATCATAGTACAGCTTAGATACAGTAATAATGTAGCCAGGATACTATCATAGTACAGCTTAGATACAGTAATAATATAGTCAGGATACTATCATAGTACAGCTTAGATACAGTAATAATATAGTCAGGATACAGTCATGTTACAACCCTAGCACAGGTTACATAGATATAGTACAGTCTGAATACACTCATAGTACAGACAAAGCAAAGCACAGTCCCATTACAGTCTAGACAGAGTAAGAGCAGAGTCACAGTATATATAGGATACAGTCACAGTATATATAGGATACAGTCACAGTATATATAGGATACAGTCACAGTATATATAGAATACAGTCACAGTATATATAGGATACAGTCACAGTATATATAGGATACAGTCACAGTATAGATAGGATACAGTCACAGTATATATAGGATACAGTCACAGTATAGATAGGATACAGACACAGTATATATAGGATACAGTCATAGTATAGATAGGATACAGTCACAGTATATATAGGATACAGTCATAGTATATATAGGATACAGTCACATTATATATAGGATACAGTCACAGTATAGATAGGATACAGTCACAGTATATATAGGATACAGTCATAATATATATAGGATACAGTCACAGTATAGATAGGATACAGTCACAGTATATATAGGATACAGTCATAATATATATAGGATACAGTCACAGTATATATAGGATACAGTCACAGTATATATAGGATACAGTCACAGTATATATAGGATACAGTCACAGTATAGATAGGATACAGTCATAGTATATATAGGATACAGTCACAGTATAGATAGGATACAGTCATAGTATATATAGGATACAGTCATAGTATATATAGGATACAGTCATAGTATATATAGGATACAGTCACAGTATATATAGGATACAGTCACAGTATAGATAGGATACAGTCATAGTATATATAGGATACAGTCACAGTATATATAGGATACAGTCACAGTATAGATAGGATACAGTCATAGTATATATAGGATACAGTCACAGTATAGATAGGATACAGTCATAGTATATATAGGATACAGTCACAGTATATATAGGATACAGTCATAGTATATATAGGATACAGTCATAGTATATATAGGATACAGTCACAGTATATATAGGATACAGTCATAGTATAGAGAGGATACAGTCACAGTATATATAGAATACAGTCATAGTATATATAGGATACAGTCATAGTGTAGATAGGATACAGACACAGTATATATAGGATACAGTCATAGTATATATAGGATACAGACACAGTATATATAGGATACAGTCATAGTATATATAGGATACAGTCATAGTGTAGATAGGATACAGTCACAGTATATATAGGATACAATCATAGTATATATAGGATACAGTCACAGTATATATAGGATACAGTCACAGTATATATAGGATACAGTCACAGTATAGATAGGATACAGTCACAGTATAGATAGGATACAGTCATAGTATATATAGGATACAGTCACAGTATATATAGGATACAGTCACAGTATATATAGGATACAGTCACAGTATATATAGGATACAGTCACAGTATAGATAGGATACAGTCACAGTATAGATAGGATACAGTCACAGTATAGATAGGATACAGTCACAGTATATATAGGATACAGTCACAGTATAGATAGGATACAGTCATAGTATATATAGGATACAGTCACAGTATATATAGGATACAGTCATAGTATAGAGAGGATACAGTCACAGTATATATAGAATACAGTCATAGTATATATAGGATACAGTCATAGTGTAGATAGGATACAGTCACAGTATAGATAGGATACAGTCACAGTATATATAGGATACAGTCACAGTATAGATAGGATACAGACACAGTATATATAGGATACAGTCATAGTATATATAGGATACAGACACAGTATATATAGGATACAGTCATAGTATATATAGGATACAGTCATAGTGTAGATAGGATACAGTCACAGTATATATAGGATACAATCATAGTATATATAGGATACAGTCACAGTATATATAGGATACAGTCATAGTATATATAGGATACAGACACAGTATATATAGGATACAGTCATAGAATATATAGGATACAGTCATAGTATATATAGGATACAGTCACAGTATAGATAGGATACAGTCACAGTATATATAGGATACAGTCATAGTATATATAGGATACAGTCACAGTATAGATAGGATACAGTCACAGTATAGATAGGATACAGTCATAGTATATATAGGATACAGTCACAGTATAGATAGGATACAGTCATAGTATATATAGGATACAGTCACAGTATATATAGGATACAGTCATAGTATAGATAGGATACAGTCACAGTATAGATAGGATACAGTCACAGTATAGATAGGATACAGTCATAGTATAGATAGGATACAGTCATAGTATATATAGGATACAGTCACAGTATATATAGGATACAATCAAAGTATAGATAGGATACAGTCATAGTATATATATTATACAGTCACAGTATATATAGGATACAGTCAAAGTATAGATAGGATACAGTCATAGTATATATAGGATACAGTCACAGTATATATAGGATACAGTCACAGTATATATAGGATACAGTCACAGTATATATAGGATACCGTCATAGTATATAGGATACAGTCACAGTATAGATAGGATGCAGTCATAGTATATATAGGATACAGTCACAGTATATATAGGATACAATCAAAGTATAGATAGGATACAGTCATAGTATATATAGGATACAGTCACAGTATAGATAGGATACAGTCACAGTATATATAGGATACAGTCACAGTATATATAGGATACAGTCACAGTATATATAGGATACAGTCATAGTATATATAGGATACAGTCACAGTATATATAGAATACAGTCATAGTACATATAGGATACAGTCAAAGTATAGAGATGATACAGTCATAGTATATATAGGATACAGTCACAGTATATATAGGATACAGTCACAGTATATATAGGATACAGTCATAGTATAGATAGGATACAGTCACAGTATATATAGGATACAGTCATAGTATATATAGGATACAGTCACAGTATATATAGGATACAGTCATAGTATATATATAGGATACAGTCACAGTATATATAGGTTACAGTCACAGTATAGATAGTATACAGTCACAGTATATATAGGATACAGTCACAGTATATATAGGTTACAGTCACAGTATAGATAGGATACAGTCACAGTATATATAGGGTACAGTCACAGTATATATAGGTTACAGTAACAGTATAGATAGGACACAGTCACAGTATATATAGGGTACAGTCACAGTATATATAGGTTACAGTAACAGTATATATAGGATACAGTCACAGTATATATAGGATACAGTCACAGTATATATAGGATACAGTCATAGTATAGATAGGATACAGTCACAGTATATATAGGATACAGTCACAGTATATATAGGATACAGTCACAGTAAAGATAGGATACAGTCACAGTATATATAGGATACAGTCACAGTATAGATAGGATACAGTCATAGTATATATAGGACACAGTCACAGTATAGATAGGATACAGTCACAGTATAGATAGGATACAGTCACAGTATATATAGGATACAGTCACAGTATATATAGGATACAGTCACAGTATATATAGGATACAGTCATAGTATAGATAGGATATAGTCACAGTATATATAGGTTACATTCACAGTATAGATAGGATACAGTCACAGTATATATAGGATACAGTCACAGTATATATAGGATACAGTCACAGTATATATAGGATACAGTCACAGTATAGATAGGATACAGTCATAATATATATAGGATACAGTCATAGTATAGATAGGATACAGTCATAGTATAGATAGGATACAGTCACAGTATATATAGGATACAGTCATAGTATATATAGGATACAGTCATAATATATATAGGATACAGTCATAGTATATATAGGATACAGTCATAATATATAGGATACAGTCACAGTATATATAGGATACAGTCATAGTATATAAAGGATACAGTCACAGTATATATAGGATACAGTCATAGTATAGATAGGATACAGTCACAGTATATATAGGATACAGTCAAAGTATAGATAGGATACAGTCATAGTATATATAGGATACAGTCACAGTATATATAGGATACAGTCAAAGTATATATAGGATACAGTCAAAGTATATATCGGATACAGTCACAGTATAGATAGGATACAGTCACAGTATAGATAGGATATAGTCACAGTATATATAGGTTACAGTCACAGTATAGATAGGATACAGTCACAGTATATATAGGATATAGTCATAGTATATATAGGATACAGTCATAGTATATATAGGATACAGTCACAGTATAGATAGGATACAGTCACAGTATATATAGGATACAGTCACAGTATATATAGGATACAGTCACAGTATATATAGGTTACAGTCACAGTATAGATAGGATACAGTCACAGTATATATAGGTTACAGTCACAGTATAGATAGGATACAGTCACAGTATAGATAGGATACAGTCACAGTATATATAGGATACAGTCAAAGTATAGATAGGATACAGTCAAAGTATATATAGGATACAGTCACAGTATATATAGGATACAGTCAAAGTATATATAGGATACAGTCAAAGTATATATAGGATACAGTCAAAGTATATATAGGATACAGTCACAGTATAGATAGGATACAGTCACAGTATAGATAGGATACAGTCATAGTATATATAGGATACAGTCATAGTATATATAGGATACAGTCATAGTATATATAGGATACAGTCAAAGTATATATAGGATACAGTCAAAGTATATATAGGATACAGTCATAGTATAGATAGGATACAGTCACAGTATAGATAGTATACAGTCACAGTATAGATAGGATACAGTCACAGTATATATAGGATACAGTCACAGTATATATAGGTTACAGTCACAGTATAGATAGGATACAGTCACAGTATATATAGGATACAGTCACAGTATATATAGGATACAGTCACAGTATAGATAGGATACAGTCATAGTATAGATAGGATACAGTCACAGTATATATAGGATACAGTCATAGTATATATAGGATACAGTCACAGTATATATAGGATACAGTCATAGTATATATAGGATACAGACACAGTATATATAGGATACAGTCATAGTATATATAGGATACAGTCATAATATATATAGGATACAGTCACAGTATAGATAGGATACAGTCACAGTATAGATAGGATACAGTCACAGTATATATAGGATACAGTCACAGTATATATAGGATACAGTCATAGTATCTATATAGGATACAGTCACAGTATAGATAGGATACAGTCACAGTATATATAGGATACAGTCATAGTATATATAGGATACAGTCACAGTATATATAGGATACAGTCACAGTATAGATAGGATACAATCACAGTATAGATAGGATACAGTCATAGTATATATAGGATATAGTCATAGTATATATAGAATACAGTCACAGTATATATAGGATACAGTCATAGTATAGATAGGATACAGTCACAGTATAGATAGGATACAGTCATAGTATATATAGGATACAGTCACAGTATATATAGGATACAGTCATAGTATAGAGAGGATACAGTCACAGTATATATAGAATACAGTCATAGTATAGATAGGATACAGACACAGTATATATAGGATACAGTCATAGTATATATAGGATACAGTCATAGTGTAGATAGGATACAGACACAGTATATATAGGATACAGTCAGTATATATAGGATACAGTCACAGTATATATAGGATACAGACACAGTATATATAGGATACAGTCACAGTATATATAGGATACAGTCATAGTATATATAGGATACAGACACAGTATATATAGGATACAGTCATAGTATATATAGGATACAGACACAGTATATATAGGATACAGTCACAGTATATATAGGATACAGTCATAGTATATATAGGATACAGTCACAGTATAGATAGGATACAGTCATAGTATATAGGATACAGTCACAGTATATATAGGATACAGTCATAGTATATATAGGATACAGTCACAGTATATATAGGATACAGTCATAGTATATATAGGATACAGACACAGTATATATAGGATACAGTCATAGAATATATAGGATACAGTCACAGTATAGATAGGATACAGTCACAGTATATATAGGATACAGTCACAGTATAGATAGGATACAGTCATAGTATATATAGGATACAGTCACAGTATATATAGGATACAGTCATAGTATAGATAGGATACAGTCACAGTATATATAGGATACAGTCATAGTATAGATAGGATACAGTCATAGTATATATAGGATACAGTCACAGTATATATAGGATACAATCAAAGTATAGATAGGATACAGTCATAATATATATAGGATACAGTCACAGTATATATAGGATACAGTCAAAGTATAGATAGGATACAGTCATAGTATATATAGGATACAGTCACAGTATATATAGGATACAGTCATAGTATATAGGATACAGTCACAGTATAGATAGGATACAGTCACAGTATATATAGGATACAGTCACAGTATAGATAGGATACAGTCACAGTATAGATAGGATACAGTCACAGTATATATAGGATACAGTCACAGCATATATAGGATACAGTCATAGTATAGATAGGATACAGTCACAGTATATATAGGATACAGTCATAGTATATATAGGATACAGTCACAGTATATATAGAATACAGTCATAGTACATATAGGATACAGTCAAAGTATAGAGATGATACAGTCATAGTATATATAGGATACAGTCACAGTATATATAGGATACAGTCACAGTATAGATAGGATACAGTCACAGTATATATAGGGTACAGTCATAGTATAGATAGGATACAGTCACAGTATATATAGGATACAGTCACAGCATATATAGGATACAGTCATAGTATAGATAGGATACAGTCACAGTATATATAGGATACAGTCATAGTATATATAGGATACAGTCACAGTATATATAGAATACAGTCATAGTACATATAGGATACAGTCAAAGTATAGAGATGATACAGTCATAGTATATATAGGATACAGTCACAGTATATATAGGATACAGTCACAGTATATATAGGATACAGTCATAGTATATATAGGATACAGTCACAGTATATATAGGATACAGTCATAGTATAGATAGGATACAGTCACAGTATATATAGGATACAGTCATAGTATATATAGGATACAGTCACAGTATATATAGGATACAGTCATAGTATATATATAGGATACAGTCACAGTATATATAGGTTACAGTCACAGTATAGATAGTATACAGTCACAGTATATATAGGATACAGTCACAGTATATATAGGTTACAGTCACAGTATAGATAGGATACAGTCACAGTATATATAGGGTACAGTCACAGTATATATAGGTTACAGTAACAGTATAGATAGGACACAGTCACAGTATATATAGGATACAGTCACAGTATATATAGGATACAGTCACAGTATAGATAGGATACAGTCATAGTATAGATAGGATACAGTCACAGTATATATAGGATACAGTCACAGTTTATATAGGATACAGTCACAGTAAAGATAGGATACAGTCACAGTATATATAGGATACAGTCACAGTATAGATAGGATACAGTCATAGTATATATAGGACACAGTCACAGTATAGATAGGATACAGTCACAGTATAGATAGGATACAGTCACAGTATATATAGGATACAGTCACAGTATATATAGGATACAGTCACAGTATATATAGGATACAGTCATAGTATAGATAGGATATAGTCACAGTATATATAGGTTACATTCACAGTATAGATAGGATACAGTCACAGTATATATAGGATACAGTCACAGTATATATAGGATACAGTCACAGTATAGATAGGATACAGTCATAATATATATAGGATACAGTCATAGTATAGATAGGATACAGTCATAGTATAGATAGGATACAGTCACAGTATATATAGGATACAGTCATAGTATATATAGGATACAGTCATAATATATAGGATACAGTCACAGTATATATAGGATACAGTCATAGTATATAAAGGATACAGTCACAGTATATATAGGATACAGTCATAGTATAGATAGGATACAGTCACAGTATATATAGGATACAGTCAAAGTATAGATAGGATACAGTCATAGTATATATAGGATACAGTCACAGTATATATAGGATACAGTCAAAGTATATATAGGATACAGTCAAAGTATATATCGGATACAGTCACAGTATAGATAGGATACAGTCACAGTATAGATAGGATATAGTCACAGTATATATAGGATACAGTCACAGTATAGATAGGATACAGTCACAGTATATATAGGATACAGTCACAGTATATATAGGATACAGTCACAGTATAGATAGGATACAGTCACAGTATATATAGGATATAGTCATAGTATATATAGGATACAGTCACAGTATAGATAGGATACAGTCACAGTATATATAGGATACAGTCACAGTATATATAGGATACAGTCACAGTATATATAGGTTACAGTCACAGTATAGATAGGATACAGTCACAGTATATATAGGATACAGTCACAGTATAGATAGGATACAGTCACAATATAGATAGGATACAGTCACAGTATATATAGGATACAGTCAAAGTATAGATAGGATACAGTCAAAGTATATATAGGATACAGTCACAGTATATATAGGATACAGTCAAAGTATATATAGGATACAGTCAAAGTATATATAGGATACAGTCACAGTATAGATAGGATACAGTCACAGTATAGATAGGATACAGTCATAGTATATATAGGATACAGTCATAGTATATATAGGATACAGTCATAGTATATATAGGATACAGTCAAAGTATATATAGGATACAGTCAAAGTATATATAGGATACAGTCATAGTATAGATAGTATACAGTCACAGTATAGATAGGATACAGTCACAGTATATATAGGTTACAGTCACAGTATAGATAGGATACAGTCACAGTATATATAGGATACAGTCACAGTATATATAGGATACAGTCACAGTATAGATAGGATACAGTCATAGTATAGATAGGATACAGTCACAGTATATATAGGATACAGTCATAATATATATAGGATACAGTCACAGTATATATAGGATACAGTCATAGTATATATAGGATACAGTCATAGTATAGATAGGATACAGTCATAGTATTGATAGGATACAGTCATAGTATATATAGGATACAGTCATAGTGTAGATAGGATACAGACACAGTATATATAGGATACAGTCATAGTATATATAGGATACAGTCACAGTATATATAGGATACAGTCACAGTATATATAGGATACAGTCACAGTATATATAGGATACAGTCACAGTATATATAGGATACAGTCACAGTATAGATAGGATACAGTCATAGTATAGATAGGATACAGTCACAGTATATATAGGATACAGTCATAATATATATAGGATACAGTCACAGTATATATAGGATACAGTCATAGTATATATAGGATACAGTCATAGTATAGATAGGATACAGTCACAGTATAGATAGGATACAGTCATAGTATAGATAGGATACAGTCATAGTATAGATAGGATACAGTCATAGTATATATAGGATACAGTCACAGTATATATAGGATAAAGTCAAAGTATATATAGGATACAGTCAAAGTATAGAGATGATACAGTCATAGTATATATAGGATACAGTCATAGTATATAGGATACAGTCACAGTATAGATAGGATACAGTCACAGTATATATAGGTTACAGTCACAGTATATATAGGATACAGTCATAGTATATAGGATACAGTCACAGTATAGGTAGGATACAGTCACAGTATAGATAGGATACAGTCATAGTATATATAGGATACAGTCACAGTATATATAGGATACAGTCATAAAATATATAGGATACAGTCACAGTATAGAGAGGATACAGTCACAGTATATATAGAATACAGTCGTAGTATATATAGGTTACAGTCACAGTATATATAGGATGCAGTCACAGTATATATAGGATACAGTCACAGTATAGATAGGATACAGTCACAGTATATATAGGTTACAGTCACAGTATATATAGGATACAGTCACAGTATATATAGGATACAGTCACAGTATAGATAGGATACAGTCATAGTATATATAGGATACAGTCACAGTATATATAGGATACAGTCACAGTATATATAGGATACAGTCATAGTATATAAAGGATACAGTCACAGTAAATATAGGATACAGTCACAGTATATATAGGTTACAGTCACAGTATAGATGGGATACAGTCACAGTATATATAGGATACAGTCACAGTATAGATAGGATACAGTCACAGTATAGATAGGATACAGTGACAGTATATATAGGATACAGTCATAATATATATAGGATACAGTCACAGTATATATAGGATACAATGACAGTATATATAGGATACAGTCATAATATATATAGGATACAGTCACAGTAAATATAGGATACAGTCACAGTATATATAGGTTACAGTCACAGTATAGATAGGATACAGTCACAGTATAGATGGGATACAGTCACAGTATATATAGGATACAGTCATAATATATATAGGATACAGTCACAGTATATAAAGGATACAGTCACAGTATAAATAGGATACAGTTACAGTATAGATAGGATACAGTCACAGTATAGATAGGATACAGTCACAGTATAGATAGGATACAGTCACACTATATATAAGATACAGTCACAGTATAGATAGGATACAGTCGTAGTATATATAGTATACAGTCATAGTATATATAGGATACAGTCACAGTATATATAGGATACAGTCATAGTATATATAGGATACAGTCACAGTATATATAGGTTACAGTCACAGTATAGATAGGATACAGTCACAGTATATATAGGATACAGTCACAGTATATATAGATTACAGTCACAGTATAGATAGGATACAGTCACAGTATAGATAGGATACAGTCACATTATAGATAGGATACAGTCATAGTATAGATAGGATACAGTCATAGTATATATAGGATACAGTCATAGTATAGATAGGATACAGTCACAGTATATATAGGATACAGTCACAGTATATATAGGATACAGTCACAGTATAGATAGGATACAGTCTCAGTATATATAGGATACAGTCACAGTATATATAGGATACAGTCATAGTATATATAGGATACAGTCACAGTATATATAGGATACAGTAATAGTATATATAGGATACAGTCACAGTATATATAGGATACAGTCACAGTATATATAGGTTACCTCACAGTATAGATAGGATACAGTCACAGTATATATAGGATACAGTCACAGTATATATAGGTTACAGTCACAGTGTTACGCCGAACGCTCCGGGTCCCCGCTCCTCCCCAGAGCGCTCGCAACATCCTCGCAATTGCAGAGCCCCGGTCAGACCTGCTGACCGGGTGCGCTGCGATACCTCTCCCAGCCGGGATGCGATTCGCGATGCGGGAGGCGCCCGCTCGCGATGCGCATCCCGGCTCCCGTACCTGACTCGCTCTCCGTCGGTCTTGTCCCGGCGCGCGCGGCCCCGCTCCATAGGGCGCGCGCGCGCCGGGTCTCTGCAATTTAAAGGGCCACTACGCCACTGATTGGCGCAGTTGGCTTAATTAGTGTGTTCACCTGTGCACTCCCTATTTATACCTCACTTCCCCTGCACTCCCTCGCCGGATCTTGTTGCCATTGTGCCAGTGAAAGCGTTCCCTTGTGTGTTCCTAGCCTGTGTTCCAGACCTCCTGCCGTTGCCCCTGACTACGATCCTTGCTGCCTGCCCCGACCTTCTGCTACGTCCGACCTTGCTTCTGTCTACTCCCTTGTACCGCGCCTATCTTCAGCAGTCAGAGAGGTTGAGCCGTTGCTGGTGGATACGACCTGGTTGCTACCGCCGCTGCAAGACCATCCCGCTTTGCGGCGGGCTCTGGGGAATACCAGTAGCAACTTAGAACCGGTCCACCAGCACGGTCCACGCCAATCCCTCTCTGGCACAGAGGATCCACCTCCAGCCAGCCGAATCGTGATAGTAGATCCGGCCATGGATCCCGCTGAAGTTCCTCTGCCAGTTGTCGCCGACCTCACCACGGTGGTCGCCCAGCAGTCGCAACAGATAGCGCAACAAGGCCATCAGCTGTCTAAACTGACCGTGATGCTACAGCAGCTACTACCACAGCTTCAGCAATCATCTCCTCCGCCAGCTCCTGCACCTCCTCCGCAGCGAGTGGCCGCTTCCGGCCTACGATTATCCTTGCCGGATAAATTTGATGGGGACTCTAAGTTTTGCCGTGGCTTTCTTTCGCAATGTTCCCTGCACTTGGAGATGATGTCGGACCAGTTTCCTACTGAAAGGTCTAAGTTGGCTTTCGTAGTCAGCCTTCTGTCTGGGAAAGCTCTGTCATGGGCCACACCGCTCTGGGACCGCAATGACCCCGTCACTGCCTCTGCACACTCCTTCTTCACGGAGATTCGAAGTGTCTTTGAGGAACCTGCCCGAGCCTCTTCTGCTGAGACTGCCCTGCTGAACCTGGTCCAGGGTAATTCTTCTGTTGGCGAGTACGCCATTCAATTCCGTACTCTTGCCTCCGAATTATCCTGGAATAATGAGGCACTCTGCGCGACCTTTAAAAAAGGCCTATCCAGCAACATTAAAGATGTTCTGGCCGCACGAGAAATTCCTGCTAACCTGCATGAACTTATTCATCTGGCCACCCGCATTGACATGCGTTTTTCCGAAAGGCGTCAGGAGCTCCGCCAGGATATGGACTTTGTTCGCACGAGGCGTTTTTTCTCCCCGGCTCCTCTCTCCTCTGGTCCTCTGCAATCCGTTCCTGTGCCTCCCGCCGTGGAGGCTATGCAAGTTGACCGGTCTCGCTTGACACCTCAAGAGAGGACACGACGCCGCATGGAGAATCTGTGCCTGTACTGTGCCGGTACCGAACACTTCCTGAAGGATTGTCCTATCCATCCTCCCCGCCTGGAAAGACGTACGCTGACTCCGCACATAGGTGAGACAGTTCTTGATGTCAACTCTGCTTCTCCACGCCTTACTGTGCCTGTGCGGATATCTTCCTCTACCTTCTCCTTCTCTACTATGGCCTTCTTGGATTCCGGATCTGCAGGAAATTTTATTTTGGCCTCTCTCATCAACAGGTTCAACATCCCGGTGACCAGTCTCGCCAGACCCCTCTACATCAATTGTGTTAACAATGAAAGATTGGACTGTACCGTGCGTTACCGCACGGAACCTCTCCTAATGTGCATCGGACCTCATCACGAAAATATTGAGTTTTTGGTCCTCTCCAACTGCACTTCTGAAATTCTTCTTGGATTACCGTGGCTTCAACGCCATTCCCCAACCCTTGATTGGTCCACAGGAGAAATCAAGAGCTGGGGTACTTCTTGTTTCAAGGACTGTCTTAAACCGGTTCCCTGTACTCCCTGCCGTGACCCTGTGGTTCCCCCTGTAACCGGTCTTCCTAAGGCTTATATGGACTATGCTGACGTGTTTTGCAAAAAGCAAGCTGAGACTTTACCTCCTCACAGGCCTTATGACTGTCCTATTGACCTCCTCCCGGGTACTACTCCACCCCGGGGCAGAATTTATCCTCTGTCTGCTCCAGAGACTCTTGCTATGTCTGAATACATCCAGGAAAATTTAAAAAAGGGGTTTATCCGCAAATCCTCCTCTCCTGCCGGAGCTGGATTTTTTTTTGTGTCCAAAAAAGATGGCTCCCTACGTCCTTGCATTGATTACCGCGGACTTAATAAAATCACGGTAAAGAACCGCTACCCCCTACCCCTTATCTCAGAACTCTTTGATCGCCTTCAAGGTGCCCACATCTTTACCAAACTGGACTTAAGAGGTGCTTATAATCTCATCCGCATCAGGGAGGGGGACGAATGGAAGACTGCATTTAACACCAGAGATGGACACTTTGAGTATCTGGTCATGCCCTTTGGCCTGTGCAACGCCCCTGCCGTCTTCCAAGACTTTGTTAATGAAATTTTTCGTGATCTCTTATATTCCTGTGTTGTGGTTTATCTGGACGATATTCTGATTTTTTCTGCCAACTTAGAAGAACACCGCCAGCATGTCCGCATGGTTCTTCAGAGACTACGAGACAATCAACTTTATGCCAAAATGGAGAAATGTCTGTTTGAATGTCAATCTCTTCCTTTCCTAGGATACTTGGTCTCTGGCCAGGGATTACAAATGGACCCAGATAAACTCTCTGCCGTCTTAGATTGGCCACGCCCCTCCGGACTCCGTGCTATCCAACGTTTTTTGGGGTTCGCCAATTATTACAGACAATTTATTCCACACTTTTCCACTATTGTGGCTCCTATCGTGGCTTTAACCAAGAAAAATGCCAATCCCAAGTCCTGGTCTCCCCAAGCGGAAGACGCATTTAAACGTCTCAAGTCTGCCTTTTCTTCAGCTCCCGTGCTCTCCAGACCTGACCCATCTAAACCCTTCCTATTGGAGGTAGATGCCTCCTCAGTGGGAGCTGGAGCTGTCCTTCTACAAAAAAATTCTTCCGGGCATGCTGTTACTTGTGGGTTTTTTTCTAGGACCTTCTCTCCGGCGGAGAGAAACTACTCCATCGGGGATCGAGAACTACTGGCCATTAAATTGGCGCTTGAGGAATGGAGGCATCTGCTGGAGGGATCAAAATTTCCAGTTATCATATACACCGATCACAAGAATCTCTCCTATCTCCAGTCTGCCCAACGGCTGAACCCTCGCCAGGCCAGGTGGTCGTTGTTCTTTGCCCGTTTTAACTTTGAAATTCATTTTCGCCGTGCCGACAAGAACATTAGGGCCGATGCCCTCTCTCGTTCCTCGGATGCCTCGGAAGTAGAGGTCTCTCCGCAACACATCATTCCTCCTGACTGTCTGATCTCCACTTCTCCAGCCTCCATCAGGCAAACTCCTCCAGGGAAGACCTTCGTTTCTCCACGCCAACGTCTCGGGATTCTCAAATGGGGACACTCCTCCCACCTCGCAGGCCATGCGGGCATCAAAAAATCCTTGCAACTCATCTCTCGTTTCTATTGGTGGCCGACTCTGGAGACGGATGTTGTTGATTTTGTGCGGGCCTGTACTGTCTGTGCCCGGGATAAGACTCCTCGCCAGAAGCCTGCTGGTCTCCTTCATCCTCTGCCTGTCCCCGAACAGCCTTGGTCACTGATTGGTATGGACTTTATTACAGACTTACCCCCATCCCGTGGCAACACTGTTGTTTGGGTGGTCGTTGATCGATTTTCCAAGATGGCACATTTTATTCCTCTTCCTGGTCTTCCTTCAGCGCCTCAGTTGGCAAAACAATTTTTTGTACACATTTTTCGTCTTCACGGTTTGCCCACGCAGATCGTCTCGGATAGAGGCGTCCAATTCGTGTCTAAATTCTGGAGGGCCCTCTGTAAACAGCTCAAGATTAAATTAAACTTCTCTTCTTCTTATCATCCCCAATCCAATGGGCAAGTAGAAAGAATTAACCAGGTCCTGGGTGACTATTTACGGCATTTTGTTTCCTCCCGCCAGGATGACTGGGCAGATCTTCTACCATGGGCCGAATTCTCATACAACTTCAGAGTCTCAGAATCTTCTGCTAAGTCCCCATTTTTCGTGGTGTACGGCCGTCACCCTCTTCCCCCCCTCCCTACTCCCTTGCCCTCTGGTTTGCCCGCTGTGGATGAAGTGACTCGTGATCTTTCCACCATATGGAAAGAGACCCAAAATTCTCTTTTACAGGCTTCATCCCGCATGAAAAGGTTTGCCGATAAGAAAAGAAGAACCCCTCCCATTTTTGCTCCCGGAGACAAGGTATGGCTCTCCGCTAAATATGTCCGCTTTCGTGTCCCCAGTTACAAACTGGGACCACGCTATCTTGGTCCTTTCAAAGTCTTGTGCCAGATTAATCCTGTCTCTTACAAACTCCTTCTTCCTCCTTCTCTTCGTATTCCCAATGCCTTCCATGTCTCTCTCCTTAAACCACTCATCATTAACCGCTTCTCTCCCAAACTTGTTTCTCCCACTCCTGTTTCCGGTTCTTCTGACATCTTCTCCGTGAAGGAGATTCTGGCCTCCAAGACGGTCAGAGGAAAAAAAAATTTCTTGGTGGATTGGGAAGGCTGTGGTCCAGAAGAGAGATCCTGGGAACCTGAGGACAACATCCTAGACAAAAGTCTTGTCCTCAGGTTCTCAGGCTCCAAGAAGAGGGGGAGACCCAAGGGGGGGGGGTACTGTTACGCCGAGCGCTCCGGGTCCCCGCTCCTCCCCGGAGCGCTCGCAACATCCTCGCAATTGCAGCGCCCCGGTCAGACCTGCTGACCGGGTGCGCTGCGATACCTCTCCCAGCTGGGATGCGATTCGCGATGCGGGAGGCGCCCGCTCGCGATGCGCATCCCGGCTCCCGTACCTGACTCGCTCTCCGTCGGTCTTGTCCCGGCGCGCGCGGCCCCGCTCCTTAGGGCGCGCGCGCGCCGGGTCTCTGCAATTTAAAGGGCCACTGCGCCACTGATTGGCGCAGTTGGCTTAATTAGTGTGTTCACCTGTGCACTCCCTATTTATACCTCACTTCCCCTGCACTCCCTCGCCGGATCTTGTTGCCATTGTGCCAGTGAAAGCGTTTCCTTGTGTGTTCCTAGCCTGGGTTCCAGACCTCCTGCCGTTGCCCCTGACTACGATCCTTGCTGCCTGCCCCGACCTTCTGCTACGTCCGACCTTGCTCTTGTCTAATCCCTTGTACCGCGCCTACCTTCAGCAGTCAGAGAGGTTGAGCCGTTGCTGGTGGATACGACCTGGTTGCTACCGCCGCTGCAAGACCATCCCGCTTTGCGGCGGGCTCTGGTGAATACCAGTAGCAACTTAGAACCGGTCCACCAGCACGGTCCACGCCAATCCCTCTCTGGCACAGAGGATCCACCTCCAGCCAGCCGAATCGTGACACACAGTATAGATAGGATACAGTCACAGTATATATAGGATACAGTCACAGAATATATAGGATACAGTCACAGTATAGATAGGATACAGTCATGGTATAGATAGGATACAGTCACAGTATATATAGGATACAGTCATAATATATATAGGATACAGTCATAGTATATATAGGAAACAGTCATAATATAGATAGGATACAGTCATAGTATATATAGGATACAGTCATAATATATATAGGATACAGTCACAGTATATATAGGATACAGTCATAGTATAGATAGGATACAGTCATAGTATATATAGGATACAGTCATAATATATATAGGATACAGTCACAGTATATATAGGATACAGTCATAGTATAGATAGGATACAGTCATAGTATAGATAAGATACAGTCATAGTATAGATAGGATACAGTCACAGTATAGATAGGATACAGTCACAGTATATATAGGATACAGTCATAGTATATATAGGATACAGTCACAGTATAGATAGGATACAGTCACAGTATAGATAGGATACAGACACAGTATATATAGGATACAGTCATAGTATAGATAGGATACAGTCATAGTATAGATAAGATACAGTCATAGTATAGATAGGATACAGTCACAGTATAGATAGGATACAGTCACAGTATATATAGGATACAGTCATAGTATATATAGGATACAGTCACAGTATAGATAGGATACAGTCACAGTATAGATAGGATACAGACACAGTATATATAGGATACAGTCACAGTATATATAGGATACAGTCATAGTATATATAGGATACAGTCATAGTATAGACAGGATACAGTCACAGTATAGATAGGATACAGTCATAGTATATAAAGGATACAGGCATAGTATATATAGGATACAGTCACAGTATAGATAGGATACAGTCATAGTATATATAGGATACAGTCACAGTATATATAGGATACAGTCATAGTATAGATAGTATACAGTCATAGTATAGATAGGATACAGTCATAGTATACATAGGATACAGTCATAGTATAGATAGTATACAGTCACAGTATATATAGGATACAGTCACAGTATATGTAGGATACAGTCACAGTTTAGATAGGATACAGTCATAGTATAGATAGGATACAGTCACAGTATAGATAGGATACAGTCACAGTATATATAGGATACAGTCATAGTATATATAGGATACAGTCACAGTATATATAGGATACAGTCATAAAATATATAGGATACAGTCACAGTATATATAGGATACAGTCACAGTATAGATAGGATACAGTCACAGTATATATAGGATACAGTCATAGTATAGATAGGATAAAGTCACAGTATATATAGGATACAGTCACAGTATATATAGGATACAGTCATAGTATATATAGGATACAGTCACAGTATATATAGGATACAGTCACAGTTTAGATAGAATACAGTCATAGTATAGATAGGATACAGTCACAGTATATATAGGAGACAGTCATAAAATATATAGGATACAGTCACAGTACATATAGGATACAGTCATAGTATAGATAGGATACAGTCACAGTATATATAGGATACAGTCATAGTATAGATAGGATACAGTCACAGTATATATAGGATACAGTCACAGTATATATAGGATACAGTCACAGTATATATAGGATACAGTCACAGTATAGATAGGATACAGTCACAGTATATATAGGATACAGTCACAGTATATATAGGATACAGTCACAGTATATATAGGATACAGTCATAGTATATATAGGATACAGTCACAGTATATATAGGATACAGTCACAGTATATATAGGATACAGTAACAGTTTAGATATAATACAGTCATAGTATAGATAGGATACAGTCACAGTATATATAGGATACAGTCATAGTATATATAGGATACAGTCACAGTATATATAGGATACAGTCACAGTTTAGATAGAATACAGTCATAGTATATATAGGATACAGTCACAGTATATATAGGATACAGTCATAGTATAGATAGGATACAGTCATAGTATATATAGGATACAGTCACAGTATATATAGGATACAGTCATAGTATAGATAGGATACAGTCACAGTATAGATAGGATACAGTCATAGTATATATAGGATACAGTCACAGTATATATAGGATACAGTCATAGTATATATAGGATACAGTCACAGTATATATAGGATACAGTCACAGTATATATAGGATACAGTCATAGTATATATAGGATACAGTCACAGTATATATAGGATACAGTCATAGTATATATAGGATTCAGTCATAGTATATATAGGATACAGTCACAGTATATATAGGATACAGTCACAGTATATATAGGATACAGTCACAGTATATATAGGATACAGTCACAGTATAGATAGGATACAGTCATAGTATATATAGGAGACAGTCATAAAATATATAGGATACAGCCACAGTATAGATAGGATACAGTCACAGTATATATAGGATACAGTCACAGTATATATAGGATACAGTCACAGTATATATAGGATACAGTCACAGTATATATAGGATACAGTCACAGTATATATAGGATACAGTCATAGTATATATAGGAGACAGTCATAAAATATATAGGATACAGCCACAGTATAGATAGGATACAGTCACAGTATATATAGGATACAGTTATAGTATATATAGGATACAGTCACAGTATAGATAGGATACAGTCACAGTATAGATAGGATACAGTCACAGTATATATAGGATACAGTCACAGTATACATAGGATACAGTCACAGTATAGATAGGATACAGTCATAGTATATATAGGATACAGTCACAGTATAGTTAGGATACAGTCATAGTATATATAGGATACAGTCACAGTATATATAGGATACAGTCATAGTATATATAGGATACAGTCACAGTATATATAGGATACAGTCATAGTATATATAGGATACAGTCATAGTATAGAGAGGATACAGTCACAGTATATATAGGATACAGTCATAGTATATATAGGATACAGTCACAGTATATATAGGATACAGTCATAGTATATATAGGATACAGTCATAGTATAGATAGGATACAGTCACAGTATAGATAGGATACAGTCACAGTATATATAGGATACAGTCACAGTATAGATAGGATACAGTCACAGTATATATAGGACAGTCACAGTATAGATAGGATACAGTCACAGTATAGATAGGATACAGTCACAGTATAGATAGGATACAGTCATAGTATAGATAGGATACAGTCACAGTATATATAGGACAGTCACAGTATAGATAGGATACAGTCACAGTATAGATAGGATACAGTCACAGTATAGATAGGATACAGTCACAGTATAGATAGGATACAGTCACAGTATAGATAGGATACAGTCACAGTATATATAGGATACAGTCACAGTATATATAGGATACAGTCACAGTTTAGATAGGATACAGTCATAGTATAGATAGGATACAGTCACAGTATATATAGGATACAGTCACAGTATAGATAGGATACAGTCATAGTATAGATAGGATAAAGTCACAGTATATATAGGATACAGTCACAGTATATATAGGATACAGTCATAGTATATATAGGATACAGTCATAAAATATATAGGATACAGTCACAGTATAGATAGGATACAGTCATAGTATAGATAGGATACAGTCACAGTATATATAGGATACAGTCACAGTATAGATAGGATACAGTCATAGTATAGATAGGATAAAGTCACAGTATATATAGGATACAGTCACAGTATATATAGGATACAGTCATAGTATATATAGGATACAGTCACAGTATATATAGGATACAGTCACAGTTTAGATAGAATACAGTCATAGTATAGATAGGATACAGTCACAGTATATATAGGATACAGTCATAGTATAGATAGGATAAAGTCACAGTATATATAGGATACAGTCACAGTATATATAGGATACAGTCATAGTATAGATAGGATACAGTCACAGTATATATAGGAGACAGTCATAAAATATATAGGATACAGTCACAGTACATATAGGATACAGTCATAGTATAGATAGGATACAGTCACAGTATATATAGGATACAGTCATAGTATAGATAGGATACAGTCACAGTATATATAGGATACAGTCACAGTATATATAGGATACAGTCATAGTATATATAGGATACAGTCACAGTATATATAGGATACAGTAACAGTTTAGATATAATACAGTCATAGTATAGATAGGATACAGTCACAGTATATATAGGATACAGTCATAGTATATATAGGATACAGTCACAGTATATATAGGATACAGTCACAGTTTAGATAGAATACAGTCATAGTATATATAGGATACAGTCACAGTATATATAGGATACAGTCATAGTATAGATAGGATACAGTCATAGTAAATATAGGATACAGTCACAGTATATATAGGATACAGTCATAGTATAGATAGGATACAGTCACAGTATAGATAGGATACAGTCATAGTATATATAGGATACAGTCACAGTATATATAGGATACAGTCATAGTATATATAGGATACAGTCACAGTATATATAGGATACAGTCACAGTATATATAGGATACAGTCATAGTATATATAGGATACAGTCACAGTATATATAGGATACAGTCATAGTATATATAGGATTCAGTCATAGTATATATAGGATACAGTCACAGTATATATAGGATACAGTCACAGTATATATAGGATACAGTCACAGTATATATAGGATACAGTCATAGTATATATAGGAGACAGTCATAAAATATATAGGATACAGCCACAGTATAGATAGGATACAGTCACAGTATATATAGGATACAGTCACAGTATATATAGGATACAGTCACAGTATATATAGGATACAGTCACAGTATATATAGGATACAGTCATAGTATATATAGGATACAGTCATAGTATAGATAGGATACAGTCACAGTATAGATAGGATACAGTCACAGTATATATAGGATACAGTCACAGTATAGATAGGATACAGTCACAGTATATATAGGATACAGTCACAGTATAGATAGGATACAGTCATAGTATATATAGGATACAGTCACAGTATATATAGGATACAGTCACAGTATATATAGGATACAGTCACAGTATAGATAGGATACAGACACAGTATATATAGGATACAGTCATAGTATATATAGGATACAGTCACAGTATATATAGGATACAGTCACAGTATATATAGGATACAGTCATAGTATAGATAGGATACAGTCACAGTATATATAGGATACAGTCATAGTATATATAGGATACAGTCACAGTATATATAGGATACAGTCACAGTATATATAGGATACAGTCATAGTATATATAGGATACAGTCACAGTATATATAGGATACAGTCATAGTATATATAGGATACAGTCACAGTATATATAGGTTACAGTCACAGTATAGATAGGATACAGTCACAGTATAGATAGGATACAGTCATAGTATATATAGGATACAGTCATAGTATATATAGGATACAGTCACAGTATATATAGGATACAGTCACAGTATATATAGGATACAGTCATAGTATATATAGGATACAGTCACAGTATATATAGGATACAGTCACAGTATATATAGGATACAGTCACAGTATAGATAGGATACAGTCACAGTATATATAGGATACAGTCACAGTATATATTGGATACAGTCATAGTATAGATAGAATACAGTCACAGTTTAGATAGGATACAGTCACAGTATATATAGGATACAGTCATAGTATATATAGGATACAGTCACAGTATATATAGGATACAGTCATAGTATATATAGGATACAGTCACAGTATATATAGGATACAGTCACAGTATATATAGGATACAGTCACAGTATATATAGGATACAGTCACAGTATATATAGGATACAGTCACAGTATAGATAGGATACAGTCATAGTATATATAGGATACAGTCATAGTATATATAGGATACAGTCACAGTATATATAGGATACAGTCACAGTATAGATAGGATACAGTCATAGTATATATAGGATACAGTCATAGTATATATAGGATACAGTCATAGTATTGGAGGGGCAAGCTGTGCATAACTAGCTTGCCCCCTGACTGGTGAGCAGTAAGGGGTTAAGAAATATACAGGCAATGTTTTAGCCCCCTCCCCCACCTGTAAAACTTGCCAGTGGCTACAGTGGTATGTCCCATGGGTGGGGGGAAGGAGTGCATCAATCAGGGGTTCAATAGTTTCCCGGGCTTTCAGGGGCCCTTCCCTGGGTATTTATGGCTGTGGTGCCTCCCTTCCCCCCTCAATCTGCCCAGGACCCGGAGTTTTGTCTGCTGGTTGGTATGTATCTGCCCCTTATTTATGGCCCGGATGGAGCAGAAGGGTGAGGGCTGGCATACTCGCTTGTGACTGAGCTGGCCTCCCCTCCTGTTGCACCCTGGCGTTGGGTTCGGGAGGCTGGCGGACCTCTCCTCAGTCCCGCTCTCCTTTCCCCTGTAGTCCCTGTGCGGCCTGTCCCACCCGCTCCTTTTGCCCTCTCCCCTGCCTGTACCTTGATCCCTTTCTCAGGGCGTGCTCCTTATGAGCATGCTCTGTTTTTTTCCTTCTTGTCCCCCCCCCCCCTGTTGTCCCCCCCCTGTTGTCCCCTCCGTCTCTGGAGGTGGCGGCCCCTGGGTGGCTGCTGCAGGGTGTTGGCGGCCCCTGGGTGGCTGCTGCTGGCTTAACCTCCCTTTTTTCCTGCGCAAATGGACGTTTATTAACGTCCATTTGCGCGTCCCCAGCTGTAATGCGCGCTCCCAAGGCGAGCGCGCATCATAGCCGTGAGTCCCGGTTGCTATTAGCAACCAGGACTCATGCTAATGCAGGACATCGCCGATAGGGCAGATGTCTGGCATTGCCTCTTTAGACGTGGCGATCAAGGTTGATCGCCGCGTCTGAAAGTGACATTGCAAGCATCCCGGCTGCTCAGTCGGGCTGATCGGGACCATCGCGATAAAATCGCGATGTCCCGATCAGCTGGGACGCAGCAGGAGGGTCACTCACCTGCCTCCTGCGCGTCCGCTCGTTGATTGATTGCTACAAGCCTGAAATTCAGGCTTGAGCAATCGATCGTTGTTAGCACTGATCGTTGCCATGTTCCTACATGGCAAGTGATCAGTGTCAGGTTCAGTGAGTGCAAGGTTATAGCTCCTAGGGGAGCTATAGCATTGCAAAAAAAAAAAAAAAGATTTCAACAGTTAAGTTTAACCCTTTCAATAAAAGTTTGTATGTGTATATGTGTATATATGTATGTATATTTGTATATATATATATATATATATATATATATATATATATGTATATGTGTGTGTGTGCACATAAATTAAGTACTGTATATTATAACAAACACACACATATGTGGTATCGCCACGTGCGTACATGTCCGAAATATAAAAATATATCATCAATTGAAGCGCTCCGTCTATGGCGTATGTGCAAAAAAAAAAAAATTAAAAAAAAATAAAATAAAATAAAAAAATAAAATAAAAAAAAAGGATAATTTAATACATAAAAAAATAAAAAATTAAAAAATTAAAAAATAAATAATTATTAAATAAATACAATACATAAATAGCTACAAAATATAAGTAATTGAATAAATATATTACACAGTCCTAATTAGCGTGTTTTTGATCGCTTTTTGTACCGTAAATATGTATAAACAGTGATCTCATCATCTGATCAAAATGACGCTGGTACCACGGACGACTTCAGATCACGGCGCAAACTGTATGAGCCCTCATATCGTCCCCACTCATTTACCCAGCTCCTTACCCCCACCACACTAGTGCCCCCCCCCCCCCCTTATCTCCCCCTGCTGCTGTGGCTGCTGTTGTCCCCCCTTTTTCCTCATGCTTTTCTAGTGCTCCCCATGTCCTTACAGCCACGCCCCCCCCCCCCGCCTCCCCATCACCTCCCCGTCCCAAGTTCCCAACCCCCCCCCTTCCCCCCACCCCTGCTGCCGCTGCTGTCCTTCTTCCTCCTGCCTCTCCAGTGTCCCCCGTGGAGGGGTAGGGAGTGCTCCCCTGATTTCATGTTGCTCTTCCCCCTCTGGGGCCGGATGGGAGCATAGACTTATTCGTCTCGCTCTGGCCCTGGGAGGCGGTGTTTTTTGGACTTTCTGCTCACCTGCAGGGAGTAGGTGTTTCGGTTCTTCCCGCAGTGGTTCTCACTCATCCTCCTCTGCCTCATACAGTGCCTCGGAGTCCTCTACTGCTGGTTTCCCGGCGTGGTTTCCAGCGCCGTTTCGGGCGGCGGCCAAGTGCCTGCGACCCGGCGGTCTCCAGCGTGCCTTGTCCCATGCCTGCGGCAGTGGTGAAGTGGTCCCTCCAGCTGTTGTGCTTCTCCATCTTCTGGAATTGGTGAGTGTTCTGCTGTGGGGCTTGGCCCCTTCCCCGGTTTGTGTGCTTATGGCTACGTTCTGTTTAGTGTTCGTCCTTTTGTTCCCGTGTGTTTGTTGTGTTTGGGTCTCGGATATGGATGTATGTCTGTTTTGGTCTCTGGTGGTGAGTTGGGTAAGTCTCTTCTTGAGGGGGTGCTTTGGTAGGGTTTCATCTTGCGCGGTGTGCGCTTGGGTGAGTGGTCTTTTGGCCTTAAACTTTGGGTGGCCGGGGTTTGGCGGACTTCGCTCCCGAGGCTTGTTCCTTATCCTGGATCAGTGGTTGCCACCGAGTTACGGTTTTGTTTCTTTTGGTTTTCTCCCCCTTTGTTTGGTTTATCTCTCCATCTTGGTTGTAGTCTCTCTCCGCTGCGACTCCTGTATGTTGTGCTGGGTGCTTTAGCTGATGTGGCGGTGGGTAGATTTCGCTTGAGTCTTCAGTGGGTAGGTTTCGCTTGAGTATCCGTTTGTCCACCCTTGTGAGTTCTTTTCGTGGTGGTATTCCGGAGGGTGATTCTCCTGTGCTCTACGCTTGTTGGGGTGTGGTTTATTGCTGCAAGGCTGACATGCAACTTTGTGAAGTGTTCCATATTTTGTGCTCGCTTCAGCAGCACATATGTTATAATTGGAACGATACAGTAAAGATTAGCATGGCTTCCGCATGCCGCGTTGGCGTTGGTCTGCTGCTTTCCTGTGGTTAGGGAGTGATTGCGTTCAAAAGTTAAAAAAAAAAAAAAAAATTCTCTGTTTTGGTTTCCTCTGGGCTTGTAGGTGCCCTGGTTCCGGTCCTTGCTAGTTTACTGAATGTTACACGGGGAATATGGTTCTGGGCGGAGTTTTTTCCTGCAGGTTGTCTCTGGCTGCCGAGGGAGTGTGGTGTCTGTGCCCCTGCATATGTGCTCCGGGTGCGCTAAGGGCTGACGTTTCAGTTGCTTGGGGTTTTCGTGAGTTGTGCAGTGGACAGGCCTGCTTTCAGTCCCCGGTTGCGGCTCACGGGGAGCTTGCTCTGTTCTCAGATGTGGCTGGTTTGGTTGGTTGTTGGTGTGGTGTTTGGTTTTCCCAGTGGTGCTGCGGGGTGATTTACCCCTGGGTCTTAGTAGTCGGGGGTTTCTGCCATGCTTGGGTTTTGTTTGCGCTTTTCCCTTGGTATTGGTTGTGGGACTTTGGGTGCTTGCTTCGGCAGCTCATGTTCTAGAATTGTAACGGTACTGTGTGGGTTGGCGTGGCCCCTAAAAAATGGCCGAGCGTTCTAAGGCGCCAGACTCAAGAGGACTCTTTTGCGCTTGGTTGCACTCTAATTTGGTGATACTTTTCTTCTTTTCTAGGGTGTGATTTGAGTGATCGTGGTGTGTTGTCGGTCTGACATTCGGGGCGTTGTCTCTGCTATTATCTCTTTTTCGGCTTTCTTCCTGTGCTCGGTTTGTTGCACCCAGTTCTTCGCTGTTTGGAGTTACGAGTTATTTTGGGGCTATGCTCCTTGGGGTCGGTACTGGGTGTTGATGCTTTGTCCCGTTTTCTCTGGCAGTGGTTCCGGAGGTTGCTCCCTTGGGTGGAGTTGGAAGGTACGGGAGCCGGGATGCGATTCGCGATGCGGGTGGCGCAGTTATAGTATAAATAGGATACAGTCATAGTATATATAGGATACTGTTACGGCGAGCGCTCCGGGTCCCCGCTCCTCCCCGGAGCGCTCGCAACATCCTCGCAATCGCAGCGCCCCGGTCAGACCTGCTGACCGGGTGCGCTGCGATACCTTTCCCAGCCGGGATGCGATTCGCGATGCGGGTGGCGCCCGCTCGCGATGCGCACCCCGGCTCCCGTACCTGACTCGCTCTCCGTCGGTCCTGTCCCGGCGCGCGCGGCCCCGCTCCTTAGGGCGCGCGCGCGCCGGGTCTCTACGATTTAAAGGGCCACTGCGCCGCTGATTGGCGCAGTTGGCTTAATTAGTTCATTCACCTGTGCACTTCCCTATTTAACCTCACTTCCCCTTCCCTTCCTTGCCGGATCTTGTTGCCATCGTGCCAGTGAAAGCGTTTCCCAGTGTGTTTCTAGCCTGTGTTCCAGACCTCCTGCCGTTGCCCCTGACTACGATCCTTGCTGCCTGCCCCGACCTTTTGCTATGTCCGACCTTGCTCTTGTCTACTCCCTTGTACCGCGCCTATCTTCAGCAGTCAGAGAGGTTGAGCCGTTGCTAGTGGATACGACCTGGTTGCTACCGCCGCTGCAAGACCATCCCGCTTTGCGGCGGGCTCTGGTGAAAACCAGTAGCAGCTTAGAACCGGTCCACTAGCACGGTCCACGCCAATCCCTCTCTGGCACAGAGGATCCACCTCCTGCCAGCCGAATCGTGACAGTAGATCCGGCCATGGATCCCGCTGAAGTTCCACTGCCAGTTGTCGCCGACCTCACCACGGTGGTCGCCCAGCAGTCGCAACAGATAGCGCAACAAGGCCACCAGCTGTCTCAACTGACCGTGATGCTACAGCAGCTACTACCACAGCTTCAGCAATCATCTCCTCCGCCAGCTCCTGCACCTCCTCCGCAGCGAGTGGCCGCTTCCGGCCTACGACTTTCCTTGCCGGATAAATTTGATGGGGACTCTAAGTTTTGCCGTGGCTTTCTTTCACAATGTTCCCTGCACTTGGAGATGATGTCGGACCAGTTTCCTACTGAAAGGTCTAAGGTGGCTTTCGTAGTCAGCCTTCTGTCTGGGAAAGCTCTGTCATGGGCCACACCGCTCTGGGACCGCAATGACCCCGTCACTGCCTCTGTACACTCCTTCTTCTCAGAAATTCGAAGTGTCTTTGAGGAACCTGCCCGAGCCTCTTCTGCTGAGACTGCCCTGTTGAACCTGGTCCAGGGTAATTCTTCCGTTGGCGAGTACGCCATCCAATTCCGTACTCTTGCTTCCGAATTATCCTGGAATAATGAGGCCCTCTGCGCGACCTTTAAAAAAGGCCTATCCAGCAACATTAAAGATGTTCTGGCCGCACGAGAAATTCCTGCTAACCTGCATGAACTCATTTATCTTGCCACTCGCATTGACATGCGTTTTTCCGAAAGGCGTCAGGAGCTCCGCCAGGATATGGACTTTGTTCGCACGAGGCGTTTTTTCTCCCCGGCTCCTCTCTCCTCTGGTCCTCTGCAATCCGTTCCTGTGCCTCCCGCCGTGGAGGCTATGCAAGTTGACCGGTCTCGCTTGACACCTCAAGAGAGGACACAACGCCGCATGGAGAATCTTTGCCTGTACTGTGCCAGTACCGAACACTTCCTGAAGGATTGTCCTATCCATCCTCCCCGCCTGGAAAGACGTACGCTGACTCCGCACAAAGGTGAGACAGTTCTTGATGTCAACTCTGCTTCTCCACGCCTTACTGTGCCTGTGCGGATATCTGCCTCTACCTTCTCCTTCTCTACTAAGGCCTTCTTGGATTCCGGATCTGCAGGAAATTTTATTTTGGCCTCTCTCATCAACAGGTTCAACATCCCAGTGACCAGTCTCGCCAAACCCCTCTACATCAATTGTGTTAACAATGAAAGATTGGACTGTGCCGTGCGTTACCGCACGGAACCCCTCCTAATGTGCATCGGACCTCATCACGAAAAAATTGAGTTTTTGGTCCTCTCCAATTGCACTTCCGAAATTTTCCTTGGACTACCGTGGCTTCAACGCCATTCCCCAACCCTTGATTGGTCCACAGGAGAGATCAAGAGCTGGGGTATCTCTTGTTTCAAGGACTGTCTTAAACCGGTTCCCAGTACTCCCTGCCGTGATCCTGTGGTTCCCCCTGTAACCGGTCTCCCTAAGGCTTATATGGACTATGCTGACGTATTTTGCAAAAAGCAAGCTGAGACTTTACCCCCTCACAGGCCTTTTGACTGTCCTATTGACCTCCTCCCGGGCACTACTCCACCCCGGGGCAGAATTTATCCTCTGTCCGCCCCAGAGACTCTTGCTATGTCTGAATACATCCAGGAAAATTTAAAAAAGGGGTTTATACGCAAATCCTCCTCTCCTGCCGGAGCTGGATTTTTCTTTGTGTCCAAAAAAGATGGCTCCCTACGTCCTTGCATTGATTACCGCGGACTTAATAAAATCACGGTAAAGAACCGCTACCCCCTACCTCTTATCTCTGAACTCTTTGATCGCCTTCAAGGTGCCCACATCTTTACCAAACTGGACTTAAGAGGTGCATATAATCTCATCCGCATCAGGGAGGGGGACGAATGGAAAACTGCATTTAACACCAGAGATGGACACTTTGAGTATCTGGTCATGCCCTTTGGCCTGTGCAACGCCCCTGCCGTCTTCCAAGACTTTGTTAATGAAATTTTTCGTGATCTCTTATATTCCTGTGTTGTTGTGTATCTGGACGATATTCTGATTTTTTCTGCCAACTTAGAAGAACATCGCCAGCATGTCCGCATGGTTCTTCAGAGACTTCGAGACAATCAACTTTATGCCAAAATGGAGAAATGTCTGTTTGAATGTCAATCTCTTCCTTTCCTAGGATACTTGGTCTCTGGCCAGGGACTACAAATGGACCCAGATAAACTCTCTGCCATCTTAGATTGGCCACGCCCCTCCGGACTCCGTGCTATCCAACGTTTTTTGGGGTTCGCCAATTATTACAGACAATTCATTCCACATTTTTCCACTATTGTGGCTCCTATCGTGGCTTTAACCAAGAAGAATGCCAATCCTAAGTCCTGGTCTCCCCAAGCGGAAGACGCATTTAAACGGCTCAAGTCTGCCTTTTCTTCTGCTCCCGTGCTCTCCAGACCTGACCCATCTAAACCCTTCCTATTGGAGGTTGATGCCTCCTCAGTGGGAGCTGGAGCTGTCCTTCTACAAAAAAATTCTTCCGGGCATGCTGTTACTTGTGTTTTTTTTTCTAGGACCTTCTCTCCGGCGGAGAGGAACTACTCCATCGGGGATCGAGAACTACTGGCCATTAAATTGGCACTTGAGGAATGGAGGCATCTGCTGGAGGGATCTAAATTTCCAGTTATCATTTTCACCGATCACAAGAATCTCTCCTATCTCCAGTCTGCCCAACGGCTGAATCCTCGCCAGGCCAGGTGGTCGTTGTTCTTTGCCCGTTTTAACTTTGAAATTCATTTTCGCCCTGCCGACAAGAACATTAGGGCCGATGCTCTCTCTCGTTCCCCGGATGCCTCGGAAGTAGAGGTCTCTCCGCAACACATCATTCCTCCTGACTGTCTGATCTCCTCCTCTCCAGCCTCCATCAGGCAAACTCCTCCAGGGAAGACCTTCGTTTCCCCACGCCAGCGTCTCGGGATTCTCAAATGGGGTCACTCCTCCCACCTCGCAGGCCATGCGGGCATCAAAAAGTCCTTGCAACTCATCTCTCGTTTCTATTGGTGGCCGACTCTGGAAACAGATGTTGTTGATTTTGTGCGGGCCTGTACTGTCTGTGCCCGGGATAAGACTCCTCGCCAGAAGCCTGCTGGTCTCCTTCACCCTCTGCCTATCCCCGAACAGCCTTGGTCTCTGATTGGTATGGACTTTATTACAGACCTACCCCCATCCCGTGGCAACACTGTTGTTTGGGTGGTCGTTGATCGATTTTCCAAGATGGCACATTTTATTCCTCTTCCTGGTCTTCCTTCAGCGCCTCAGTTGGCAAAACAATTTTTTGTACACATTTTTCGTCTTCACGGTTTGCCCACGCAGATTGTCTCGGATAGAGGTGTCCAATTCGTGTCAAAATTCTGGAGGGCTCTCTGTAAACAACTCAAGATTAAATTAAACTTCTCTTCTGCTTATCATCCTCAATCCAATGGGCAAGTAGAAAGAATTAACCAGGTCCTGGGTGACTATTTACGGCATTTTGTTTCCTCCCGCCAGGATGACTGGGCAGATCTTCTACCTTGGGCCGAATTCTCGTACAACTTTAGAGTCTCTGAATCTTCTGCTAAATCCCCATTTTTCGTGGTGTACGGCCGTCACCCTCTTCCCCCCCTCCCTACTCCCTTGCCCTCTGGTTTGCCCGCTGTAGATGAAGTGACTCGTGATCTTTCCACCATATGGAAAGAGACCCAAAATTCTCTTTTACAGGCTTCATCTCGCATGAAAAAGTTTGCCGATAAGAAAAGAAGAGCTCCCCCCATCTTTGCTCCCGGAGACAAGGTATGGCTCTCCGCTAAATATGTCCGCTTTCGTGTCCCCAGTTACAAACTGGGACCACGCTATCTTGGTCCTTTCAAAGTCTTGTGCCAGATTAATCCTGTCTCTTACAAACTTCTTCTTCCTCCTTCTCTTCGTATTCCTAATGCCTTTCATGTCTCTCTCCTTAAACCACTCATCATCAACCGTTTCTCTCCCAAACTTGTTTCTCCCACTCCTGTTTCCGGTTCTTCTGACATCTTCTCCGTAAAGGAGATA
The DNA here is from genome assembly GCF_029499605.1 of Hyla sarda. Lineage (NCBI taxonomy): Eukaryota > Metazoa > Chordata > Amphibia > Anura > Hylidae > Hyla > Hyla sarda. The sequence continues at coordinate 17,531,361 of NC_079195.1, forward strand.
CTAGCCTCCAAGACGGTCAGAGGAAAAAGATTTTTTTTGGTAGATTGGGAGGGCTGTGGTCCTGAAGAGAGATCCTGGGAACCTGAGGACAATATCCTAGACAAAAGTCTGGTCCTCAGGTTCTCAGGCTCCAAGAAGAGGGGGAGACCCAAGGGGGGGGGTACTGTTACGCCGAGCGTATCGCAATCGCAGCGCCCCGGTCAGACCTGCTGACCGGGTGCGCTGCGATACCTCTCCCAGCCGGGATGCGATTCGCGATGCGGGTGGCGCCCGCTCGCGATGCGCACCCCGGCTCCCGTACCTGACTCGCTCTCTGTCGGTCCTGTCCCGGCGCGCGCGGCCCCGCTCCTTAGGGCGCGCGCGCGCCGGGTCTCTACGATTTAAAGGGCCACTGCCCGCTGATTGGCGCAGTTGGCTTAATTAGTTCATTCACCTGTGCACTTCCCTATTTAACCTCACTTCCCCTTCCCTTCCTTGCCGGATCTTGTTGCCATCGTGCCAGTGAAAGCGTTTCCCAGTGTGTTCCTAGCCTGTGTTCCAGACCTCCTGCCGTTGCCCCTGACTACGATCCTTGCTGCCTGCCCCGACCTTTTGCTACGTCCGACCTTGCTCTTGTCTACTCCCTTGTACCGCGCCTATCTTCAGCAGTCAGAGAGGTTGAGCCGTTGCTAGTGGATACGACCTGGTTGCTACCGCCGCTGCAAGACCATCCCGCTTTGCGGCGGGCTCTGGTGAAAACCAGTAGTAACTTAGAACCGGTCCACTAGCACGGTCCACGCCAATCCCTCTCTGGCACAGAGGATCCACCTCCTGCCAGCCGAATCGTGACAGATACAGTCATAGTATATATAGGATACAGTCACAGTATATATAGGATACAGTCACAGTATATATAGGATGCAGTCACAGTATATATAGGATACAGTCACAGTATATATAGGATACAGTCATAGTATAGATAGGATACAGTCATAGTATATATAGGATACAGTCACAGTATAGATAGGATACAGTCACAGTATATATAGGATACAGTAACAGTATATATAGGATACAGTCACAGTATATATAGGATACAGTCACAGTATAGATAGGATACAGTCACAGTATAGATAGGTTACAGTCACAGTATAGATAGGATACAGTCACAGTATAGATAGGATACAGTCACAGTATATATAGGATACAGTCACAGTATAGATAGGATACAGTCACAGTATAGATAGGATACAGTCACAGTATATATAGAATACAGTCATAGTATATATAGGATACAGTCACAGTATATATAGGATACAGTCATAGTATATATAGGATACAGTCACAGTATAGATAGGATACAGTCATAGTATATATAGGATACAGTCATAGTATATATAGGATACAGTCATAGTATATATAGGATACAGTCACAGTATATATAGGATACAGTCATAGTATATATAGGATACAGTCACAGTATATATAGGATACAGTCATAGTATATATAGGATACAGTCACAGTATATATAGGATACAGTCATAGTATATATAGGATACAGTCACAGTATATATAGGATACAGTCATAGTATATATAGGATACAGTCACAGTATATATAGAATACAGTCATAGTATATATAGGATACAGTCACAGTATAGATAGGATACAGTCACAGTATAGATAGGATACAGTCACAGTATATATAGAATACAGTCATAGTATATATAGGATACAGTCACAGTATATATAGAATACAGTCATAGTATATATAGAATACAGTCACAGTATATATAGGATACAGTCATAGTATATATAGGATACAGTCACAGTATATATAGGATACAGTCACAGTATATATAGGATACAGTCACAGTATATATAGGATACAGTCACAGTATATACAGGATACAGTCATAGTATATATAGGATACAGTCACAGTATATATAGGATACAGTCACAGTATAGATAGGATACAGTCACAGTATAGATAGGATACAGTCACAGTATAGATAGGTTACAGTCACAGTATAGATAGGATACAGTCACAGTATAGATAGGTTACAGTCACAGTATAGATAGGATACAGTCACAGTATATATAGGATACAGTCATAGTATATATAGGATACAGTCGCAGTATAGATAGGATACAGTCACAGTATATATAGATTACAGTCACAGTATATATAGGATACAGTCACAGTATAGATAGGATACAGTCACAGTATAGATAGGTTACAGTCACAGTATAGATAGGATACAGTCACAGTATAGATAGGTTACAGTCACAGTATAGATAGGATACAGTCACAGTATATATAGGATACAGTCACAGTACAGATAGGATACAGTCATAGTATATATAGGATACAGTCATAGTATATATAGGATACAGTCGCAGTATATATAGGATACAGTCATAGTAGAGCAATCATAAAGTCACAATACAAGATTCAAGTCAAGATAAAGACATAAATGCTACACACAACCTGCCAAGATTTACAAAGTAAACAAAAAATATATATACACACACATATACATATTGAGTGATATAGTACAGCCATGATACATGTATATATGTATATATATATATATATATATATATATACACACACATACATATTGAGTGATATAGTACAGCCTGATGACTGCACAAGCTATAACTGATCTGACTATACTGTTCCTGCTACATAACACATCCCAAAGTATTCTGGACTCTGGCATAACCCTGAGTGCTCCAGTAGGGGGCAGAGTGAATGAACAGTTCCATATAAAAATATTCCCCAAATATGCAATTCCAGGTTAAACAGGAAAAAAAAAATCCTGATCTTTAATAAAGCTAGAAAGCAAATTGCCATTATGATCTTCGCAGCTAGGGGCGCTGTTGCAATGTCTACAGAAGGATTTCACTGCCTCTAGTGGTGGAAAATGGAATTACAAGTGCAAAAGTAATATTTCAGTTATTTTCACTTACAAAGTATTATTTCTGCGTCCTTATTAATCTGTATATAATCTCCACATAATTCTCTGAACCCTCTATGAACCGTCCTTTTCTCCCCATCCCGTGCCCTATTTCAGAAGATATTTTGTAAACCAGTATTTCTTGTTCTGATATGTGGTTTGTGGGCGCGCGGCGGCTTAATGCTTGAGTCTCGTGTTTATCTCGCTTTCTGCATTCTTTATGGACTTTAGAGATCACTAAATAAATATTACATTAAAACACTATTAAAAAAAAAAAAAAAAAACTCACAACACATTCAGGGAATTCCAGAAAAAAACATAGCAGCTTTTTCCCCCTAAAAATAGCGCCACCCCTGTCCTCAGGTTGTGTGCGGTATTACAACTCGTCTCCATTCACTTCAATGGAACTTAGCTGCAATACCACACACAACCTGAGGAGAAGGGTGGCGCTGTTTCAAGAAATCATCTCTGTTTTTGTAATTCTGGATGGCCCCTTTAAAGGGCCAGTACAGTATTAAATGGTAAGATAGTCTGTAAGGTTGACAAAAGATAAATGTCCTTCCAGTTCAGACTATTACCTAAAAGCAGTGTTTTCCAAACGTTGCGCATCCAGCTGTTGCAAAACTACAACTCCCAGCGTGCCCGGACAGCCTTCGGCTGTCCGGGCACGCTGGGAGTTGTAGTTTTGCAATAGCTGGAGGCACTCCATTTGGGAAACACAAAGTAAAACAGTCTAGGTATGCATCCATCTCCAACTAGGAAGATTCGCTTTTCAGAAGTATGGGAGAGCTGGGTGACAATTGTGATAGAGAATATTGGCTGCCACCCAACTTTCCCAGGAAATATAAGAACTAAATAGACATTTTAACAACTTGACAAAAGAAGACAACTCAATGCTGGGACCTGTAGTTTTGCAACAGCTGGAGGCACTCCATTTGGGAAACACAAGATAAAGCAGTCTAGGTATGCATCCATCTCCAACTAGGAAGATTCGCTTTTCAGAAGTATGGGAGAGCTGGGTGACAATTGTGATAGAGAATATTGTCTGCCACCCAACTTTCCCAGGAAATATAAGAACTAAATAGACATTTTAACAACTTGACAAAAGAAGACAACTCAATGCTGGGACCTGTAGTTTTGTAACAGCTGGAGGGCCACCGTTTTGAGACCACTGATCTAAAGGAAAATGGAATGGACACTATGTTTCAATTTGCCAACATTTTCAAGACCACTGCTGGCTGTCATTGAATAGGAACATTCCTGTTTACATTCAGAGATGGGAAGAAAAAACATAAACATTTAACCCTTTGCGACCTTGAGCTGTTCGCAGCTGGGGGTCTGTCACAGTTGTTTCTAGTCTGGATACATATTCCCCTGCACTGATACTTTGTAGCAAACAAAATACAATACAGAACACTGAGGTTTCGGTTCTGTATTGTTACTCCCCTCCCTACGAGATGTTATTTCCCACATCCTTTCCCAGTAAACTGATGACATCATAGCTGATGATGTCACCTACCGGAGTTTATATACTGTCCCCCACTGTGGGTATCATCATAATAAACATTAAACAACACATCCAGGAAAACAAATTCATTACAATCAATGTTTATCCAATGGACCTTCCAAAAAATAATTAAAAATTAAATGTCTAAGGCTCTGAGTCCTTCTCTTCAGCCAAGCTGTTCCTATCTGATTCTGGAAAAGCTGAGTACAGGGTTTCTTACCCAGCTTCACAAATGGCCCAGATGCCTGGATAACCAGAGTTGTATCCCCTATACCTATGGATGTTCATCCAAAAGCTGCTGTGTGATTTGTTTGTATCTCTATGGGATCAGGATATATAGTAGTTATTCACCTCCCCTCCAGCTCTATCTGTATACTGCTGCTATCTCTATGGGATCAGGATATATAGTAGTTATTCAACTCCCCTCCAGCTCTATCTGTATACTGCTGCTGCTATCTCTATGGGAACAGGATATATAGTAGTTATTCACCTCCCCTCCAGCTCTATCTGTATACTGCTGCTGCTATCGCTATGGGAACAGAATATATAGTAGTTATTCACCTCCCCCCCAGCTCTATCTGTATACTGCTGCTGCTATCTCTATGGGAACAGGACATATAGTAGTTATTCACCTCCCCTCCAGCTCTATCTGTATACTACTGCTGCTGCTGCTATCTCTATGGGATCAGGATATATAGTAGGTATACTCCTCCCCTCCAGTTTATCTGTATAATGCTGCTGCTATCTCTATGGGTTCAGGATATATAGTAGTTATACACCTCCCTTCCAGCTCTATCTGTATACTGCTGCTGCTATCTCTATGGGATCAGGATATATAGTAGTTATACACCTCCCCTCCAGCTCTATCTGTATACTGCTGCTATCTCTATGGGATCAGTATATATAGTAGTTATACACCTCTCCTCCAGCTCTATCTGTATACTGCTGCTATCTCTATAGGATCTGGATATATCGTAGTTATACACTTCCCCTCCAGCTCTATCTGTATACTGCTGCTATCTCTATGGGATCAGGATATATAGTAGTCATACACTACCCTCCAGCTCTATCTGTATACTGCTGCTATCTCTATGGGATCAGGATATATAGTAGTCATACACTTCCCTCCAGCTCTATCTGTATACTGCTGCTATCTCTATGGGATCAGGATATATAGTAGTCATACACTTCCCCTCCAGCTCTATCTGTATACTGCTGCTATCTCTATGGGATCAGGATATATAGTAGTCATACACTTCCCCTCCAGCTCTATCTGTATACTGCTGCTATCTCTATGGGATCAGGATATATAGTAGTCATACACTTCCCCTCCAGCTCTATCTGTATACTGCTGCTATCTCTATGGGATCAGGATATATAGTAGTCATACACTTCCCCTCCAGCTCTATCTGTATACTGCTGCTATCTCTATAGGATCTGGATATATAGTAGTTATACACTCCCCCTCCAGCTCTATCTGTATACTGCTGCTATCTCTATGGGATCAGGATATATAGTAGTCATACACTACCCTCCAGCTCTATCTGTATACTGCTGCTATCTCTATGGGATCAGGATATATAGTAGTCATACACTTCCCCTCCAGCTCTATCTGTATACTGCTGCTATCTCTATGGGATCAGGATATATAGTAGTCATACACTTCCCCTCCAGCTCTATCTGATCTCCTAGCTTCCCGAATAGCAAATCTGGAAAGAGTCAATGTTACATCCCCTATTCCCAGAATCGCTTTCTGGTAGTTTCGGAAAGCTGGGTTATAGTTCGCATGGAAGCTGCAATTGTAAAGCTGGTGTTTCCCAATTAGGGTGCCTCCATCTTTTGCAAAACTACAACTCCCAGCGTGCCCGGACAGCCTTTGGCTGTCCGGGCACGCTGGGAGTTGTAGTTTTGCAACAGCTGGAGGCACTCCATTTTGGGAAACACAGGGTAAAGCAGTCTAAGCATGCATCCATCCCCAACTAGCAAGATTCGCTTTTCAGAAGCTTTGGAGAGCTGGGTGACAATTGTGATAGAGACCATTGGCTGCCACCCAACTTTCCCAGGAAATATAAAAACTGAACAGACATTTTAACAACTTGACAAAAGAAGACAACACAAAAACCTTCACATTTTCTTGTGATTATTTTTATTTATTTTTCTACAATTTTCCGAGGACTTCTGGGAAAGTGGGGATTGTTCTGCGCTGTTTACTCGCGGCCACTGGTTACGGTTGGCGATTATTATTCACCTGCTAATTGTCCTCACCACTAAGCAGCAGCCGGACAGCGATAAACATGTTGTGGTTCATTTGTCGATGACTCCGCTGGTCGGAGCGCGGCTCTTGGGGAACATCTGACAGGGCGATAATTGGTCGGATATTTAATTTTTGCTGAGCCGCGGTTTGACCGTCGTTCTGTTGTGGTCGGTAGTCCGCACAAACAGCCGGGCGCTTACCGGACTGGAAACAAAGGGGAGGGGGGGGTGATACATTGTATCACTGCTAATGAATGGCAGTAACCCTTTCAGATCCAGGCTCTATGTATGCCGCTTGGCTCAGGAGCTTACATTCTAATTGATCGTAGTCGTAGTCGTGATTTTTTATTTTTTTTTGTTCTTCCTGGTGTCAGTAGGTTTTTTGGGTACACTTTAAATGAGTGTTTCCCAACCAGTGTGCCTCCGGGTGTTGCAAAATTACAACTCCCAGCATGCCCGGACATGCTGGGAGTTGTAGTTTTGCAACAGTTGGAGGCACACTAGTTGGGAAACACTGCTTTAGAATGTGCAGTTTGAGTTTATCCTAACCCTGGCCAGAAACCCAAAAAGGTCCCTAGGGTAAAGCGATTGGATACAAAGTTTTTGGCTGTCTGGGCATGCTGGGAGTTGTAGTTTTGGAAAAGCTGAAGGCACCATGGTTGGGAAACACTGCTTTAGATTCTGCAGTTTGACTTTGTCCTATGCCTGGCTGGAACCCCCAATAAGGCTCTAGGGGGGAAGTTATTGGGTTCAAAACCTTTGGCTGTCTGGGCATTGTAGTTTTGCAACAGCTGGAGGCACCCTGGTTGGGAAACACTACATTAAAGGGGTAGTCCTGTCCTGAAAATCTTATCCCCTATTATAAGGGTAGGGGATAAGTTTCAGATTGCAGGGGGTCTGACCGCTGGGGCCCCCAGCGATCTCCTGTATGGGGCCCCGGCAGCCCGCGGGAAGGGGGTGCGTTGACCACCGCACGAAGCAATACAACACGCCCCCTCAATACAACTCTTCGGCAATCTCCGGCTCTGCCATAGCGATGTATTGAGGGGGGGTGTCGGCCGCTGCTTCATGCGGTGGTCAACGCACCCCCTTCCCATAGGCTGCCGGGGCCCCGTACAGGAGATCGCGAGGGGCCCAACGGTCGGACCCCCAGCAATCTGAAACTTATCCCCTATCCTTAGGATAGGGGATACTATTTTTCAGGACTGGACAACTCCTTTAAATTCTGCAGTTTGACTTTATCCTAGGCCTGGCCTGAAACCCAATAAGGCCCTAGGGTGAAGCTGTTGGGTACACAGCCTTTGGATTTGCATGCTGGGAGTTGTGGTTTTGCAACAGCTGGAGAGCCACAGGTTGAGGAACACTGCGGTACAACATGATATAGATGTTCATCTCCCAGCCAAAGACTGTTGAGGCATGCTGGGAGTTGTAGTTTTGTCACTGGTTGGATAGTGGTGCAGTAGAAGATGATGAGGATACACAGAATCCTATAGGGAAACCTTATCAATGAACATGATTATAAATAAAGAGTTAAACATTTTGTAAAGGGTATGAATACTTTTGCAACTATTTTATTTATAGTTCTGGTTTATCGTCTATCTGAAACAACTTATAGTCCTGGTTAAATATCTCCTGCTGCTTTTTGTGTCTACAGCTCCTATGCAGTCTCTATGGCTGGGTTCACACTGCAGAATTTCTGCCGGAGATCGAGCTGGCGGCGCTAGGACCGCGCAGACTACATTGCCGTCCCCATAGATGGCAATGCATTTCTGAGCAGATCTCCCAAAAGATCCACCCAGAAATGCATTGCAGTCTATGGGGGCAGCAATGCAGTCTGCTCGGTCCTAGCGCCGCCGGCTCGATCTCCGGCAGAAATTCTGCAGTGTGAACCCGGCCTATGAGTCTCTATGGTTACAGACTACGAACTGCGTGTAGTCAGATGATTTGATCATGTGACACTCCGTTCCTTCTTCTACTTCCTGTAGGGACTGGAGCGACACTGGGGGATGGGACTACGCCAGTGTTTGTTCGTGAACTGTTACCAAGGAGACACATTAGTCTTCGTAGGAGCTGCGTACACAAAACGGTAGAAGGTTCTTGAAAATTATCGAGCTGCCGGCCACCGTCCTGCGATTACAACAAACCTTTAGAGCAGTGATTCCCAATCAGTGTGCCTCCAGCTGTTGCAAAACTACAACTCCCAGCATGCCCGGACAGCCGTTGGCTGTCCGGGCATGCTGGGAGTTGTACTTTTGCAACAGCTGGAGGCACACTGGATGGGAAACACTGCCCAAAATATCAATAGTACCTATCCTGTGGCTCCTCAGGATGCCATGCCAGCTGCAGCTGCTCAGATTCACCCCATCCGTCTTCTCCATGGGCAGCGGGCACCAGCAATGGCACACAAATGGGGTCAGCATGACAGGTCAGGACCCCCGTAACACCTCGAAGACTGCTCCCTGGTTCTGTCATTATCATCAAACTGGGTCCAGATACCATAAAGCACCAGAATGTATTGGGCACCAGTGCACACAATGTCAACTAATGGGACCAATGGTATGACCATCTGTACAGCTCTACAGAACATGTTGGAGCTATGTAAATAGAGACATGGTCATAGTGCAGGCTATTGAGGACTTGGAGCAGATGCAGCGGGGGCCGGATGAGAAAGAATGAACAAAAAAAAAAAAAAAAAAGAAAAAAAAAAAAAAATATATATATATATATATATATATATATATACATATATATAAAATATATAAAAATAACATAATCAAAAAAGGAGATTCTCAAAGAATTTTGCACCCAAAATTTTGGCCCGAGAAGTATCGACCACATTTTCAAAGTGCTTTTTGCCGCGGTTTGCACTGTTTACGTCAGTTTTGTAAAAGTGGGCGTGTCCACGTATATTGTCGGCTTTACATGATATTTTCAAAAGGGGTGAGAGTCCAGTTTACATCAAACATTTCACACCAGCTTTTCACAGAAATCATTGTAGTTATGTTGTTTTTGTTTCTTTTTTTGGGGGGGGGGAAAGGTATTATTTAAGTAATTATTTAAAAAAAAAAAAAAGAAATAATTATTATTTTAAAATGTTATAAAGAATATATATATTTATTTTTTAATATTTTTGGTCGCTGCACCTGCACTCACATTTAAGCTCAGAAATGTTTTGTTTATACAGTTATCATTTGTCTGGGCACTAGTAACTATGGAATATTTTGTGAGATGTTTCCACCCGAATTTTCTGGGATGTAAAATTTGGCACAAAATTTGGAAATTTTGGCACCAAACTCAGCAATTTTGGTGCAAAAAAAAAACAATATGGCTTCGACTAGAGATGAGCGAATTTCTGAAAAATTAGTTTTGCACGATTCACCAAATTTTTCAAACAAATTTGGTTCAGTCCAAATTTATTCGCTGCTAATCGCTATTAAAAACGGCTATTTCGGGCCTACAGAGAGACTCAATAGGGGGGTAGAACACTTTGCCTTGTCCTAACAAACATAGGGAGTGTGCTGTGTTAGTGAAATAATACTGTTATTTAGTATGACATGCAGATCAGAGGCGTCGCTATTAGAATCACTGCCGCAGAGCGTCTGGATGTGGCAGATTTTTTATGTAATTTTTATTTTATTTGAATTTATTTTACATCGATTTTTTTAAATTTAAAATTTATATTAGATTCCCAAGTGTAATGTCCTGGCATTTACTTTGAACTAATACTGTATGACCACAAAACCCAATCTAACAATGATTCACATGGCGGCACAATGACAGAGCCTAGAGATGGCAGCAGCATGAGGAGACCATAATCTGGCAGAATGACACAGCTTGAAGCTGGCGGCAGCATGAGGAGACCATAGGGCCTCACAATCCCTAAGATTAAAAGATTAATTTTAAATTTAAATTGAAGATTTATGGTAGCTAGTGCGACCATAACATTTTTTAGGTAATGTCCCAGGCCCAGCAACATGAGTAAACCATATAGTGGCTGAATGACAAAGCCTGAAGGTGGCGGAAGCATGAGGAGACCATATAGTGGCTGAATGACACAGCCTGGAGGTGGTGGAAGCATGAGGAGACCATATAGTGGCTGAATGGCACAGCCTGGAGTTGGTGGCAGCATGAGGAGGCCATATAGTGGCTGAATGACACAGCGTGGAGGTGGCGGCAGCATGAGGAGAACATATAGTGGCTGAATGACACTGCGTGAAGGTGTCGGCAGCATAAGGAGACTATATAGTGGCTGAATGGCAAAGCCGGGAGTTTGCAGCAGCATGAGGAGAACATATAGTAGCTGAATGACACAGCATGGAGTTGACGGCAGCACGAGGAGACTATATAGTGGCTGAATGGCACAGCATGGAGGTGGCAGCAGCATAAGGAGACCATATAGTGGCTGAATGGCACAGCCTGGAGTTGGTAGCAGCATGAGGAGAACATATAGTGGCTGAATGACACAGCCTGGAGGTGGCAGCAGCATGAGGAGACCATATAGTGGGTGAATGGCACAGACTGGAGTTGGCGGTAGCATGAGTAGAACATATAGTGGCAGAATTACACAGCCTGGATTTTGCGGCAGCAAGAGGAGACCATATAGTTGCTGAATTACACAGCCTGGCGGTGGAGGAAGCATGAGGAGACAATATAGTAGCTGAATGACAGCCTTAAGGTGGCGGAAGCATGAGGAGACCACATGGCGGTACAGTGACACAGCCTGGAAGTGGCGTAAGCATGAGGAGACCATATAGTAGCTGAATGGCACAGCCTGAAGCTGGCGGCAGCATGAGTAGAACATATGGTGGCTGAATTACACAGCATGGAGGTGGCGGCAGCATAAAGAGAACATTTAGTGGCTGAATGACACAGCGTGGAGGTGGTGGCAACATGAGGAGAACATATAGTGTCTGAATGGCACAGCCTGGAGTTGGCGGCAGCATGAGGAGAACATATGGTGGCAGAATGAGACAGCCTGTAGGTGGCAGCAGCGGCATCAGGAGTCCTGAAAGTGACCCGGTGACAGAGTGGTGCGTTGGGTGGCAATACCAGTGCATAGTGGTGGCAATACCGGTGACAAAGGTTGGTGAAAAAAGGTCTGATGCGGAGGAATATTTGTAACTGGGGAGCAGCACCATAAATCTGTTTGGCACTATCCATATTTGTGCAGTGTTGGTGTGGCACCATGGTAAATCTACTCTGATGCATAAGGCATTGGTGGATGGAAATCCTGGCTGATCCATGCCTGATTCATCTTCACAAAGGTCAGTCTCTCCACATTTTTCATGGACAGACGAGTGCTCCTCGGGGTGACTATGGCCCCGGCCGCACTAAACACCTGCTCTGATGGCACACTGCTGGCTTTTCCAGGGAAAACTCTGCTAGTTGCAGCCATAAATCAAGTTCGGCTGCCCAGAAGTCCAGCGGATCTTCAAGGTGTGTTGGCATGGGCATGTCAAGGTATACCACAACCTGCTGGTTCAGGTCCTGCTCCAGGTCTACCTGCTGCTGATGAGTTGCTTCACTATGCAGGTGAAGAAAGGTACTCATCAGTGACTATAGACTCAGGCTGCTGCTGATGGAGCTGGTACTGCTCCTGCCACCCCTCCCCTCCCCAGCAGCCATGGCAGTGGAAGGTGAGCGCAGAGGGCCCCCCGAGTCTGACCTGTGAGAGGATGGATGATGACGCCAATAGGCATCGGCCAACTGACTACGTAGGATCTATCTGTAGTAGGTCAGTTTGTCCTTCCTCTCAGTGGGTGTAAAAAAGGTCCCCATTTTGTGCCGGTAGCGAGGGTGCAATAAGGTGCGGAGCCAGAAGTCATACCGCTGCCGAATGGTGACAATTTGACGGTCACTACGCAAGCAAGTGAGCATGCATCGTGCCATTTGCGCAAGTGACTCAGAGGAACTCCCTGCCTCCATCTCCACTGCATACTGCCATGGTGTGTCTGGGTCCTCTGTCTCGCCTTCCTTATAACCCTCTAGCTGCTCCTGCTCCTCTTGTCAGATGACTAAAAAAACGCCCATTTCGCAAAACCTAAACTGTGCTCCATTGTGCCCCTCCTCCTCCTCCAGTTCTGCCCGCACAGGGCTCATGTGGCCGTGAGATGTAGGCGCCACGTCTCCAGGGCCCTGACCAGCCATCCTTTCCAACATGTGTTGTAGGAAATGAAGCAGTGGAATGATGTTGTTCATCCCGTAATCCTGGCGACTGACTAATAATGTGGCTTCCTCAAAGGGCCTGAGCAAACGGCAGGTGTCACGTATGAGCTGCCACTGGTTGACATTGAAGTTGAAGTTACACAGGGGAGTCGCCCTATCCTCTTGGATCATCAAGAAATCGGTGATGGCTTTTCTCTGTTCGTATAGTTGGTCCAACATACGGAGGGTGGAATTCCAATGTGTGGAAACAATGCAAATCAGACTATGTTTGGGGATGCCGTTCTGACGCTGCAGCTCAAGGAGGGTGTGCTTTGCGGTGTACGAGTGGCTGAAGTGCATGCACAGTTTCCTTCCCATTGTTAAGATGTCTTGCAAATGAGGGGAACACTTCAGGAACCACTTGACAACCAGATTGAACACGTGTGCCATGCAGGGTGCGTGTCCCAGCCTTCCTTATCGCAGCGCAGACAAGATGCTCTTCCCGTTGTCAGTCACCATGGTTCCCATTTCCCGTTTTCGTGGAGTAAGCCATGCTCTGATTTCTTTATGAATTAATTTGAGCAGTTCCTCAAACCATGTGAATAACAGCATGACACCGCCGTGCCCTGCACACATGGTATGCTGAAGGGGCACTGAGACTTGCCTGGGCAGTGAAGGCTGAGGACATGGTGGAGGATGAGGAGGCGGAGTCGCACACTGTCACAGGACCAACGGCCTGGAGGTGGAAAGCGGTGTGACCTATCCAAGTTGCTGTTGTGGCTGTGCAGGAACCACATTCACCCAGTGGTCCGTAAAGGACATGTATTGTCCCTGACTGTAGTTACAGCTCCAAACGTCGGCACTACCGTACACTTTGGTACAAACCTTCCAGGAAATTGTGCAGGGCTGGTACTTCCTTCTTTGCAAAGAATGATGGCTTGGCACTCTCCTCTTCGGCTCGGCACAAGCCATCAGTTCTCTGAAAGGTGCAGAGTCCACCACTTGAAAAGGGAGGGACTGCAACACCAGCAACTTGGACAGGAGCACATTCAGCTTCTGGGCGCATACTGTTGTCTCTTGGACATGGCTTCGCCGATGGATTGCTGGCTGAATGACTGACTAAAAGTAGGAGAAGCAGGAGCATCTGGAGCGACAGAAGGAGGGTATACTAAGCAAAAAGAAGGGAAAGTCCCCCCACCTCTCCATGCAAGTTGTAGCTGCCATGATTCCTGATTGTTCCAGGTGCTGTCAGGGCGCTGCTGCCGGGGACAAGGTACGTAGTAGAAAGGAGTAACTCACTGGGAGGGAAGATCCCTCAGCACTTCCAGACACATCAGTAGATATAAAACACAAGCTTTTATTTTATCTTCTTAAAAAACATCAGGGTAGCTAATCATGTTAAAAACATGGACCGACCCAGACCTTGAGAAAGGCTACACAGCCGAAACGCATCAGTCCATGTTTTTAACATGAATAGCTACCCTGATGTTTTTTAAGAAAATAAAATAAAAGCTTGTGTTTTATATCTACTGATGTGTCTGGAAGTGCTGAGGGATCTTCACTCCAAGTGAGTTACTCCTTTCTACTAAGAAGGAGGGTTTGACACACAGCTCACTTCGGCTGAGGTGGTGTAGCCTTGGCTGGCTGAAAGGGGGAGCGGCGTGCCAGTGGGTAATACAGCCGGCTGGAGCACCACATTGGGGTGACGGTTCTCCCAGGCCGCTTTATGGTGACGCTGCATATGTTGACACAAGGCTGTGGTGCCAACATTGGGACCCTGGCCACGCTTCACCTTCTGCCGACAGATCTTGCATGTGGCTATGTTAACCTCCTCCGGATGCTTGATGAAAAACTTCCACACCGCTGAGTAGCGGATTTTCCCACATACAGTCTGCACTAATTGACTGCTACTGGTGCCGTCTCCAGGAACCCCGGTTCCACTACCTCCCGGGAAGGTAGGCTGTCGCTAAGCAGGTGGTCTCCCCTGGGCATGTTTGGGTCCAGAATTTCCACTTCTGCCACCATGCTGACTGCCAACCATGCTACCACCTTGCTGGCTAAGCGACTTCTTCCAGGGCAACCTGCAACCCTCTTCTCCTGATGATGATGAAGCCACTTCTGCACCCGGCTCCCAATTGCTATCGGCTTCATCATCATCAACAAGTGTCTGCATGTCACTGATGTCCTCGCAGGTTTCTCAACAGTTTCTGGTTCAGGAACCTGAACCCTTGAAACACCGCCTCCCACGTCACTCTCCACATCACTACTTGCCCGCCTAGCAGAGGAACCTGCGGATGTCTCCTTTACTTCTTGGCTGGGCAGAAGCTGCTGACTATCCTCTATTAGATCGTCCTCACTGAATAGTGGAGCTGAACCCACAGCATAAGATACTTCTGTAGGGGATGGAACAGAATAGGACAAAGGCAATGGAAGGACAGGGACTGCTCCCTGGCCATGCTAACTGAGGGTTGTGTCTGAGGAACCCACCGACTGTTGACTGGGGGTGTCAGATGTCACTTGTGATGAAATGGATGACCTTGTTAATCGATGACAGCAGATGGGTTGCTGGTCGAGATACGACCGCTAGCTGATACCGGGAGATCAGACCTCTCGCTGCGACTCCTGCTGCCACTCGCCCCCTAGTCTGCTACGACCTCTGCCTGCGCCTGATGAAGTTAGGCCTCTGCCACTCCTCTGTGCACATCCTGGCTCTTCTCTGCTTGACATACATATATGAGGGGAGTACAAAACGCTTCACTACGCTTAAAACAGTATTCTTAATCTCCCTCCCTTCCCTATCAGTGCTTCTAGGCAGGATTTGTGCTTGAGGTGAATTGCTGCTGTTCTTCTGTGCAACACACTGCTCTCTGATCCTGTCTATAATAGAACACTGCAGACAGTGACTGGTAGGTGAATCGGTGCAGTAAGAAACTGCTCTCTGTCCCTCTCTCCGTCCAACAGAACGCTGACTTGACTAGGAGGCGAATCGCTGCTGGAAAAAGCTTTTCTGTGTAACACACAGCGCTGTCTGTCCCTATCTATCTCTCTGCAGTGTAAGGATGAAGTGACTGGCAGCAATATGGCTGCCGATTATATAGGGCTGTGACATCACAGGGGTACCTGGCTACTGATAGGCTGCTTGCTGCATGTGATTCAGGGTCATCCCGCCTTTCCGCCTTCCCAGGATGCCTTGCCCCATGTCCTCACATGTGGAGCCGCCATTTTAGATGCCCTGGAGCCTGGACCGCACTAAATGGAGTTTAATGAAGCAATTCACGCAATACAAATGCGCATTCGTTACGAATCAAATTTTTCATGAAATTCCTAATGAATTCGGATTCGTCAGATTCGATTCGCTCATCCCCAGCTGCTACAAATTATTATTTTTTGGGCGCAAAAAAAACAAAACATAAGTGACGTGAAAAAGAATTTTTACATATTTTCATATTTTCAAAGCAGCACAAAAGACCCTTGAAAATGTGAGGAGAAAAAAAAGGTGTGAATAATATTGCTGGAACAGAAATTACAGTACTTTTTGAGAAAAATAATCACATAAATAAAAAAAATAAGCAATATGTCACAAGTTAACATTTAAGTAGTTAATGTATTTTCCCTTAGTCATGTCAGCATCACAATAATGCCCCGTGTACTTCCAGGACCTTGGAATAATTTAATTATCACCCTAAAAAGTACCTCCCCAAAAGGGGATATAAGCTCACCTATGCCCCTCCTCCAGTGAGTATTTATAAAACATAAACAACAAAACTAGGGAGGGAGCTTGTGATGCTAACTTCCCTATCATCATGTCAGCATCACAATAATGGGGAATTGCATAGTAAACCAGTCAGGGTGGGGAAAAAAATAAGATAATGTTATCCAAGTAGTTAAAGATGAACAGAATCCAAAACAGTTTTAATAAAGGAGGATCTATGCCTTAATAGATCCTCTAACCTATAATGTTTGAAAATAGTCACAGGCGTAGACCAAGAGGCACTGTGACATATCTGATCTAAAGGAACTGAGCCGCGCTCAGCCCAGGATGGAGAAACAGCTCTAGCTGAATGAGCTTTAACAAAATCAGGAGGTGTCAAGGATGCCGAGGTATAAGCTAGATTTATACAGTCACACACCCACCTAGAAATAGTGGGTTTAGAGGCCTTTTTGCCCTTGCCAACACCAAAAGAAGAAACAAAAAGATTTTTATCTTTTCTAAAAGAACTAGTCCGATCAAGATATATCTTAAAGGGGTACTTCCATGGAAAACTTTTTTTTTTAAATCAACTGGTGCCAGAAAGTTAAACAGATTTGTAAATTACTTCTATTAGAAAATCTTAATCCTTCAAGTACTTATTAGCTGCTGAATACTACAGAGGAAATTGTTTTCTTTTTGGAACACAGAGCTCTCTGCTGACATCTCTGTCCATTTTAGGAACTGTCCAGAGCAGCAAATGTTTGCTATGGGGATTTTCTCCTACTCTGGACAGTTCTCATGTGCTTATGATGTCAGCAGAGAGCTCTGTGTTCCAAAAAGAAAACCATTTCCTCTGTAGTATTCAGCAGCTAATAAGTACTGGAAGGATTAAGATTTATTAATAGAAGTAATTTACAAATCTGTTTAACTTTCTGGCACCAGTTGATTTAAAAAAAAATTTAAAAAAATCCCACGGGAGTACCCCTTTAAGGCATTGCACCACATCCAAGTTCTTAAAGTTGTCTGTTTCCCCCAGAGACATATCTGGGGAATAGGCAGGCAAAACAATAAGTTGATTCCGATTGGCAAAACATGATACCTTAGGACAAAAATCAGGGAGGAATTTCATTGGAACCTGATTATCCGTGAGTCTGGTATATGGCTCTTCCGAAGAGAGAGCTTGTAGCTCACCTACTCTCTTTGTCGTAGTAATTGCTAGAAGAAAAGCCATTTTTGAGAAAAGGAATTTAAATTCCATTACTTCTAGAGGTTCAAAAGGTTGGCCACAGATTCTTTTGAGTATGAAAGTCATATCCCACGGAGCAACAGGTTTTAGAACTCTAGGACAGAGATATTCAACTATATACTTTAATGGTGTTAGGTGAGAACCCCTTGTCAAATCCGTCCTGTAAAAATTCTAAAATCTCTGGAACTGAAGGATTAGCCGAATCTACAGAGTTTGAGGAACACCATCTTGTAAAGACCTTCTTTACTCTAGCATATGTTTTGTTGGTTGAAACACTCCTAGAGTGTGCCAACGTCTCAAGAATCCTGTCCGAAAAGCCCTTGGCTTTTAGTACGGACCTGTCAGCCTCCATGCTGTCAGCTTCAAGGATGGTAGGTTGTGGCAGATCTGAGTGCCCTGTGACCCTGCCTGAGGGGGAGTTTCCAAAATTCCTTTCGGCTCATCAACATCAACTGAGAGAACCACGTTCTCTTGGGCCAGAATGGAATCACCACTATTAGATTGGCTTGGTCCTTCATCAGCACCCTGGGTATCATTGGGACCGGCGGGAAGATGTATGCCAGACTGAAGTTCCAAGGGAGAGACATTGCATCTATCACCCACGGTTGGTCTGCTGAGTATAGGGAACAGAACCTGGGTCGTTTGTGATTGAATCTTGTTGCCATCAAATCTATGATTGGCATCCCCCACCAGAGTGTGAACATGTGAAATGTTTCGGAATTGAGAGACCATTCTCGTGGGATCAGTATACTCCAACACAGACGATCCGCTAAAAGGTTCTGAGTTCCCCTTATGTGACAGACTGGAGATCTTTCCTTCCGTCCAGGAGAAAATTTGAATCAAGGCTTGAGACCTTGTGCCCCCTGTTTGTTCAGGTAAAAAACAGAGGCCATGTTGTCTGTCTTGATCCGAACTGCTCTGTTCTCCAGAAGAGGAGAGAAATAAAAAACGGCTCTCAACTCTTTGGAATTGGGCAGAAGATGTTTTTCTTCTTCCCTCCAAACACCTGCCACCGTTTTGTCTTGGAGGTGAGCTCCCCAGCCGGAATCTGAAGCGTCCGTCGTGAGTACAATCCAATCCGTTTCCTCTAAGGATATTCCGTCTAGAAGATCCTTCCACCACCTTAAGGAGCGTCTTGTCGAAAGGGATACAGTATGAAGGGAATTTAGATCTGGTAAGGTCCTGTTCCACTTGGTAAGTGTTTCTGCTTGAAGCAGTTTGAGGTTGAAGACAAGATTTTTCCAGATTGACAATCCACCCAAGGTCTTTTAAGAGACCTAGAGTCTGGTTGACTTGCTCGGTCAGCTTCTGACAGGAGTCTGCCATAATTAGCCAATCGTCCACAACTGTCCATGGGACAACTTTTATCCCTAGTAACCTGAGGACCGCCACCTGAGGACACCACCTTGGTGAAGACGAAGGGGGCTGGCGTGATTACGAACGAAGTACTTTGAATTGTAAGTGAAAAAGAATTCCCCGTATTCTTACCGCAATCCTTAAGTACTTCCTGTGAGCTGGAAGGATAGGGATGTGAAAATATGCATCCTTCAGGTCTATTGTTGCCATGACAACTCCTCGTGATAGGAGAGCTTGATTGATCTTATCGTCTCCATTTTGAAACTCTCCTTAAGAAGAGAACGATTTAGGTACCTCAAGTCAATGATAAGCCTGTGCTTTCCTGAAGGCTTGGGTACCCGGAACACTGGGGAATAAACCCCTGTCCCCTGTTCCAAGGATGGAACTTGCTCCGGCACGGCGAGAGATATCAGATCTAGAATAGATGTCTCCAAAAGTCTTTGCTTTGATTCCTCCAGAAGAGAGGAGATAAGAAACCTCTGTAGGGGGAGTTGGGAAAAGGGAAGAGAATAACCTTTCTCTATGATATTGAGGACCCACTACCCAAACCCAAGCTGGGAGGAACAAAGAAAGACGCCTGCCGAATGGAGTATCTGCACCGTCAAAACTCCTACTTCTTAGATCCAGATCCTCTCTTAGAGGATTTTCCTCTAGAGTAATCTCTGCCTCTAGGAGGCCTATATTGTCGACCTCTTGTAGGAGAACGACATTTAGGAGTAGGTTTACTATCTGATAACGGAAGGGACTTTCCTTTTTTTGTCTGAAAGTTCTAGCATAATAGTGTCCAATTCTGATACAAAGAGTTTCCCTGATGTGTATTCCAGATTACATAGGATATATTTAGAATGAATATCGCCAGGCCAAGGCTTCAACCAGAGGGCTCTTCTTGCCGCTGAGGAAAGGGACATAGTTTTTGCAGCGAACTTAAAGGGGACCTCTCATCAAAAAAACTTTTGATATATTATAGATTAATGTATGCAGAATAACTTTACAATTGCATGTTATTAAAAAATATGCTTCTTTCTATTTAATGACCACTAGGGGTCTCCCTACCAGTCCTGGCAGCAAGCATTTCAGACTCATGCTGGAGTCCTAAACACTACGAGTTGCCAGTCTGCTTTGTTCACAAAGGAGAACACTCAGAGCTGCCAGCCTGCTTTGTTCACAGCCTGTTTGGCTGTGAACAAAGCAGGCTGGCAGCTCTGAGTGTTTAGGACTCCAGCATGAGTCAGAAATGCTTGCTGACAGGACTGATCGGGAAAAATACAATAGAAAGAAGCATATTTTTCATTAACATGCTATTGGAAAGTTATTCAACATTCATTCATCTAAAATATATCAAAAGTTTATTTGATGAGAGGTACCCTTTAATTTGTTGAGATGCAGAATCGGCCAGGTAATCAATTGCCATATTTATCTGGTGGAAATTTGATAGAATATCATCTCTTGACACACCAGACTCCAGATCCTCCTGGACCTTGTTTACCCAGCCTCTTAATGCTCTGGATACTTCATGTTCCGCTACTGCCACAGATCCCTGACTTGCAGCTGCAATATAGGTTCTTTTCAGGGTCGCCTCTATACGTCGGTCCATCGGATCTTTAAAACCTGAACCATCTTCTGAGGGGACAATGGTACCTTTTGACAGCTTTGCAATGGCTGTATCAACCTTTGAAGGGTTAATCCATGCTTCAGATTCATCAAAAGGATACATTAATTTATATCTTTTGGAAAGAGTCAGAGCTTTTTCCGGCTTCTTCCACTCCATACGCATAAGTTTGGAGACCGCATCATCCGCCTTAAAGGTTCTAAACTCTTTTGAAGTGGATGGAAGTTCTCCTTGCTCCATCTGCTGGCCCTCGGCCCGCACATATTTAAGGAGCTTTTGTGTTCTTTCTGGGCAAAAAAAGGTTTTACTTACCGTATTTTTCGCCGTATAAGACGCATTTTTTTCTTCCCCAAAACTGGGGGAAAAAAATCGGTGCGCCTTACACGGCGAATACACCCCTATCGCGGCGGTCCCTGCGGCCATCAACGGCCGGGACCCGCGGCTAATACAGGACATCACCGATCGCGGTGATCCCCTGTATTAACCCTTCAGACATGGCGATCAAAGCTGACCGCCGCGTCTGAAGGGAAAGTGACACTAACCCGGCTGTTCAGTCGGGCTGTTTGGGACCGCCGTGATTTCACCGCGGCGGTCCCGAACAGCCCGACTGAATAGCCGGGTTAGTGCTTACAGGACAACGGGAGGGACCTTACCTGCCTCCTCGGTGTCTTCTCCGTTCAGGGATCCCCTGTATGGCCGGCGCTCTCCTTCCTCGTCATCACGTCCTCGCGTACGTGCGTCGGCGTGCGTAACGACGTGATGGCGTCGACGGAGAGCGAGGATACCCGGCCGGCAGCAGAGACGTTCCAGAGCGACGGGGACGCGGCGACAGCGATGGAGCGACATCCAGGGCAGCGGTGACGGGTCCGGAGCGGCGGGGACACGTGAGTATTACCTCCTATGCAGTTGTCTTCAATCTGCGGACCTCCAGATGTTGCAAAACTACAACTCCTAGCATGCCCGGACAGCCGTTGGCGGTCCGGGCATGCTGGGAGTTGTAGTTTTGCAACATCTGGAGGTCCGCAGGTTGAAGACCACTACTGGGTTCAAAATCATTATTTTTTTAGATTTTGCACTTATAAATTGGGTGCGTCTTATACGCCGGTGTGTCCTATAGGGCGAAAAATACGGTAAATCTTCTTCTTCCCCAGAAAAAAGAAGAAAAGGAAGAGTCTCTAGACTAAACCATCCTAATAACCTCATCCATATGGTGAGAAGGTCTAGAATAACGCGACTTCTTCCTAGGAGGAGTCCAGGTATTTTTAAGCTGCTTGATGGATCCTGAAAGGAAATCCTTAAAGGGTACCTCTCATCGAATAAACTTTTGATATATTTTAGATTAATGAATGTTGAATAACTTTCCAATAGCATGTTAATGAAAAATATGCTTCTTTCTATTGTATTTTCCCCCATCAGTCCTGTCAGCAAGCATTTCTGACTCATGCTGGAGTCCTAAACACTCAGAGCTGCCAGCCTGCTTTGTTCACAGCCAAACAGGCTGTGAACAAAGCAGGCTGGCAGCTCTGAGTGTTCTCCTTTGTGAACAAAGCAGACTGGCAGCTCGTAGTGTTTAGGACTCCAGCATGAGTCTGAAATGCTTGCTGCCAGGACTGGTAGGGAGACCCCTAGTGGTCATTTCTTCAAAGTGGAAAATTAAATAGAAAGAAGAATATTTTTTAATAACATGCAATTGTGAAGTTATTCTGCATACATTAATCTATAATATATCAAAAGTTTTTTTGATGAGAGGTACCCTTTAACCCAGCAGTACATCTCTTGCATTGTTGGTTCATTGTTGGTAGTGGTCTCCAGGAAATGCAAGAGGTATATTCACTATCTTCTGGAGATACCTACAATGGGAAAGAACAAAGCAATGCTCTAGAAGCAGATTTATGTAACACAATAGATTACCACAATGGATACGCTCCAAGAGGCTGTTATCTGAAACAAGCAGCCTTATAAAGGGAGGAAGGTCAACTCCCCAGTCAAGAAAGAGGCTGAAAACAAGATCAAGAAGATTGAAAAAAAAACTAGCTACAAAGAGCTTAGACAACAGAAAAAACAGGTGGTATATTAACCCCTTAAGGACGTTTTTCCGCTTTTGCAGTTTAATTTTTTCCTCATCACCTTCTAAAAATCATAACGCTTTCAATTTTGCACATAAGATTCCATAGGAATACTCAATATTATGGCTTATTTTTTGTGCCACCAATTCTACTTTGCAGGGACATTAGTCATTTTATCAAAAAAATCCACGGCGAAACAAAATAAAAAAAAATCATTGTGCGACAAAATTGAAGAAAAAATGTCATTTTGTAAATGTTGGAGGCTTCCATTTCTACTCAGTACATTTTTCGGTAAAAATTACACCTTATCATTATTCTGTAGGTCCATACGGTTAAAATGATCCCCTACTTATATAGGTTTGATTTTGTCGGACTTCTGGAAAAAATCATAACTACATGCAGGAAAAATTTATACGTTAAAAATTCTCATCTGCTGACCCCTATAATTTTTTTATTTTTCCGCGTTAGGGCCGGTATGAGGGCTCATTTTTTTGCGCCATGTTCTGAAGTTTTTATCGGTACCATTTTTGTATTGATCAGACTTTTTGATCGCTTTTTATTCATTTTTTCATGATATAAAAAGTGACCAAAAATACGCTATTTTGGACTTTGGAAATTTTTTTGCGCGTAAGCCATTGACCGTGCGGTTTAATTAACGATATATTTTTATAGTTCGGACATTTACGCATGCGGCGATACCACATATGTTTATTTTTATATACACAGTTTTTTTTTTATGGGAAAAGGGGGGTGATTCAAACTCTTATTAGGGAAGGGGTTAAATGACCTTTATTAACTTTTTTTCCCACTTTTTTTTTTTGCAGTGTTATAGGTCCCATAGGAGACTATAACACTGCACACACTGATCTCTTATACTGATCATTGTTATCCCATAGGAGACTATAACACTGAACACACTGATCCATAGCTTTGCATGGATCAGCGTAATAGGGGTTCGATTGCTCAAGCCTGTAGCTCAGACTTGGAGCAATCAAACGCCGATCGGACGCGACGGAGCGTCCTAGCTGATCAAGACATCGCAATTTTATTGCGATAGTCCCGATCAGCCCGACTGAGCTGCCAGGAAGCTTTTACTTTCGTTTTAGACGCGTCGATCAACTTTGATCGCTGCGTCTGAAGGGTTAATAGCGCGCGGCACAACGATCTGTGTCGCGCGCTATTAGCCCAGGGTCCCGGCTATCATAAGCCGCCGGGACCGACCCGCTATGAAGCAGGGTCACGGTGTGACCCCGTTTTAAATACCGTGACCGGGCGCAGGGCGTATAGGTACGCCCTGCGTCCTTAAGAGGTTAATAGAAAAGAAAAAAACCACCAAAAAGAAACTACTCATAACGGAAAGTAGAACTTCCAGGGCAGAGAGGCTGACCCAGAAGTCACATGACCGCCGGCACGCTAGAACGCTACAGAGGAGCGCAGCGCATACTAATTGTAGAAACTCCTTATCCTATCGCAGATTCCAAGTCAATCTAAACTGCTGGAGGAACCTGCAAGAAAAAACACACAAGAGATAAAACCAGCCAGGAGAAAAAAAACTCACTGGAGGAGGGGCATGGGTGAGCTTATATCCCCTTTGGGAGAGGTACTTTTTAGGGTGGTAATTAAAATTATTCCAAGGTCCTGGAAGTACACAGGGGGGCATATTTACCCTGATTATTGTGATGCTGACATGATGATAGGGAATGTCACATTAACATATTTAAAAAAAATATATATATATATATTGTGTTTGTAGATTTGTTTGTGTGAGCGGTAAGTACCTTTCAAGTCATTTTCATTGAATATGCAAGAAAAATAAATTCTTAAATAAAAATATAAATTAAATAAATTAAAAACAAAATATAAAAATAATATAAAATATAAAAATATTTATAAAAATAAATTAAATAAGCAAAATGTCACAATATGTCAAATTCACATATTTAAAAAAAATTGTGTTTGTAGATTTGTTTGTGTGAGCTTACCGCTCACACAAACAAATCTACAAACACTATTTTTTTCAAGTCATTTTCAAGTCATTTTCATTGAATATGGAAGAAAAATAAATAAATAAAAATATAAATAAAATAAATTAAGAAAAAAAAAATATAATATAAAAATAAATTAAATAAGCAATATGTCCCAATATGTCACATTCACATATTTAAAAAAAATTGTGTTTGTAGATTTTCATTGAATATGCAAGAAAAATAAATAACAAAATAAATAAATAAAAATATATAATATATATATATATCATATAAAAAAATTAAATAAGCAATGTGTCACAATATGTCACATATACATATTAAAAAAATAGTGTTTGTAGATTTGTTTGTAGATTTTCATTGAATATGCAAGAAAAATAAATAAACTAAATAAAAATATTATATATATATATATATATGTCATATAAAAAATTAAATAAGCAATGTGTCACAATATGTCACATATACATATTAAAAAAAATATATTGTGTTTGTAGATGAGCGGTAGGTACATTGTACCACCAATCCCAGTTTTACGCCCAAAAGTAACATTTCGGGCTGTGCCCCTGGATACAAGTGTTGAGCCCTTGAGTACCTATTACCCAGCGTGACCCTTTGGTTGGCTGTAGCAGTATTAGACTCTTTCCTCCATTCTATAATAGAAATCGTCTCTCCGTGTCCTGACTTCCAGCTGAGCTTCTGCTTCTACATAGAAGAGCCAATATGGGCAGTGCTGCAGTGTAAAGCAAGGGGAACAAACATGGCAGCATTGTGCTAAAACAGGTGATGGATTTCAGACAACGACCAGACAATGACCATCGCCAATGGCGGAGATCAAAGAGGAAAATCAGATGTTTGCTGCTCTGCATGTGCATCAGGCCTGTGTATAGATATGTAATAGTATTGCTGGTAATGGGGGGACGCCAACTGGTTGCAATGGATAAGACCCTCAATAGCCACTAGAAGCCAATGGTGAGTGCTCAGGAGCGGACACTTAGGCGACAGCTTGTTATTGTTGTCCGTCCGCTGCTGATTACCTGAGAACTTCTCATACATCATTTAACTGACTCAATAAAGACACCCGGGCAACAGAACAACACAAATAACATGGAGCGTCCATAGCATTGGGGACTAGACTGGTTGCTGGGGAACTGTCAGCTCAGATCAGACATAGTATTCCTTCTATCAGGGCATGCTGGGAGTTGTAGTTTTGCAAAAGCTGGTGGTGCACTGGTTGGGAAACACTGATTTAAATTCTGCAGTTTGACTTTATCCTAGGCCTGGCCGAAAACCCAATAAGGTCCTAGGGTGAAGCTGTTGGGTACAAAGCCTTTAGCTGTAGTTTTGCAACAGCTGGAGGCACCCTGGTTGGGAAGCATTGCTTTAGATATTGGCAAGTAAGTTTCCATTCACTGACAGTAAACAGAGATCTTAAAAATGGAAAACTAAATGAAGCACAAAGTATATTAGAATGTTGCGGAACATTTAATTTGATAATAATTCTGTTTTAATTAAATAAAACTGGTTAAGAAACTCCCATCGATCCGGCGACGGAACATGTATCTGTATTATTCGCTTATTTGCTTCCTTTCAGCGAATCCCTGAAGCTAAGCAGCTGCAAGCATTAACCCTTTCTATTTGTTACTGGTGTAATTCCACCTTAAAAAAAAAAGAGCAGTTCCATCTTAAATATGTCTACATAGGGATGTAGCGGTATTTTATTAGGAGGCAATTTGGAAACAGAAATGATTCATATTTAAGATCCACGTCTGGCTGTGAATGGCGGGTTACCTAGGATTCACAGTCAGGGGTTAATATGACTGGTCATTAGATATGTGCATTTTTTATTTACAGCGACTCTAGCAACAGGTTATTATGTCTTCTTATAAATGATGTCCTTGTGTTGTGTCTTCATTTTATAAAGGGCCATTCGCTTTATATTGTGCGTAGATCACACTAACCGTTTCAGCACCAAGGACAGAACAATGAGGCAGTGCCATCTGCAGGTAGCTTTAGTGCACTGCAGCTGTTTTATCCAGTGATGAAGCTGAACTGTGCTCCCCAACTCCTGTGGCTCTCTCTACCTCAGTGTTTCCCAATCAGGGTGCCTCCAGCTGTGGCAAAACTACAACTCCCAGCAGTAGTTTTGGAGTTTTAGTTTTGCAACAGCTGGAGGTACCCTCGTTGGGAAACACTGCTCTAGCTGTTGCAAAATTACAACTCCCATCCAATGCCATGACAGCCTTTGGCTGTCAGTTCATACTGGGTGTTGCTGTTTTGCAACAGCTGGAGGAACCCTGGTTGGGAAACAATCAATGCTCTAGCTATTGCAAAATTGGGAATTGTAGTTTTGCAACAGCTGGAGGCACTGTGGTTGGGAAACTCTGCTCTAGATGTTGCAAAATTGCAACTCCCATCCAATGCCATGACAGCCTTTGGCTGTCAGTTCATGCTGGGGTTTGCGGTTTTGCAACAGCTGGAGGAACCCTGGTTGGGAAACACTGATCTAGCTATTGCAAAATTGTGAGTTGTTGTTTTGCAACAGCTGGAGGAACCCTGGTTGGGAAACACTGCTCTAGCTAATGCAAAATTGTGAGTTGTAGTTTTGCAACAGCTGGAGGCACCGTGGTTGGGAAACAATTCTCTAGATGTTGCAAAATTGCAACTCCCATCCAATGCCATGACAGCCTTTGGCTGTCAGTTCATGCTGGGGTTTGCGATTTTGCAACAACTGGAGGAACCCTGGTTGGGAAACACTGCTCTAGATGTTGCAAAATTACAACTCCCATCCAATGCCATGACAGCCTTTGGCTGTCAGTTCATGCTGGGGTTTGCGATTTTGCAACAGCTGGAGGAACCCTGGTTGGGAAACACTGCTCTAGCTAATGCAAAATTGTGAATTCTAGTTTTGCAACAGCTGGAGGCACCGTGGTTGGGAAACACTGCTCTAGATGTTGCAAAATTACAACTCCCATCCAATGCCATGACAGCCTTTGGCTGTCATGGCATTGGAAGGGAGTTGTAATTTTGGAGGTACACTGGTTGAGGATAAATGTGGTAGAACATGATATGGAAACTCATCTCCCAGATAAAGACTGTCAGGGCATGCTGGGAGTTGCAGTTTTTTCCCCACTGGTTGGATATCGGTGCGGTAGAAGATGATGAGGATGCTCAGCTCCCAGAACAGAATCCCATAGGGAAACCTTAACAACAAGCATGACTATAAATCCAATTAATAGTTAAACATTGTGAAAAGGGTATGAATACTTTTGCAACTGTGTTTTCTAGCTCTGATTTCCAATCAATAATAAAATCTGAAACAACTTTGTAAATAGTCCTGATATGAAATTTCTCCTACCGTTTTGTGTCTACAGCTCCTATGCAATCTCTATGAGTTTCTATGGTTACAGACTACGAACTACGTGTAGTCAGATGATTTGATCATGTGACACTCCGTTCCTTCTTCTACTGTCTGTAGGGACTGGAGCGACACTTGAGTGCAGGATCGGACTACACTTGTGTTTGTTTGTGACCTGTTACCAAGGAGACACACGAGTCTTCATAGGAGCTGCGTACACAAAACGGTAGAAGGTTCTGGACAACTATCGAGCTGCCGGTCACCGTCCTGCGATTACGTCATCTTAGAGTAGTGTTTCCCGATCAGGGTGACTCCAGCTGTTGCAAAACTACAACTCCCAGCAGGCCCGGACAGCTAATGGTAGTAGGGACATTGTAAGGTCATGCAGAATAACTGCTTATAGGAAAACAGAGTTGTGATTGCAGCTCTGGAGGGGACTCCAAAATATGAGTAGTAGATTGTGAGTTCACTCGGACAGGTCCTTCTCTCCCTCTATATCAGTCTGTCATTTACTGCTTCATATTCATTGTACTTGGGTCTGTGCTATGTAGTTTAAAGGGGTATTCCAGGAAAAAACTTTTTTTTAATATATATATATCAACTGACTCCAGAAAGTTAAACAGATTTGTAAATTACTTCTATTAAAAAAATCTTAATCCTTTCAGTACTTACGAGCTTCTGAAGTTAAGGTTGTTCTTTTCTGTCTAAGTGCTCTCTGATGACACCTGTCTCGGGAAACGCCCAGTTTAGAAGAGGTTTGCTATGGGGATTTACTTCTAAACTGGGCGGTTCCCGAGACACGTGTCATCAGAGAGCACTTAGACAGAAAAGAACAAGT
The DNA here is from genome assembly GCF_029499605.1 of Hyla sarda. NCBI lineage: Eukaryota > Metazoa > Chordata > Amphibia > Anura > Hylidae > Hyla > Hyla sarda. Next base: position 17,560,357 of record NC_079195.1, read on the forward strand.
ACTGAAAGGATTAATATTTTTTAATAGAAGTCATTTATAAATCTGTTTAACTTTCTGGAGCCAGTTGATATGTAAAAAAAAGTTTTTTCCTGGAATACCCCTTTAATTCCTATCAAATGTAAGGCGAAATAAAAATAAATAATATTAATAAATAATAATAATATATTTAAAGAATAATAATATAATAAAAATAATAATTATTATTATTATTATTGTAACACAGTTCATTAGGTTGAAAAAAAGACCAGAGTCCATCAAGTTCAACCTATAACCCTAATGAGTCCCTACTGAGTTGATCCAGAGGAAGGCAAAAAAGCCTCATACTAGAGGTAAAAATTCCTTCCCGACTCCAAATATGGCATCAGAATAAATCCCTGGATCACTGTTCTGTCCCTATAAATCTAGTATCCATAACCGGTGATGTTATTACTGTCCAAAAATACATCCAGACCCCTTTTGAACTCTTTCACAGAGTTCCCCATGACCACCTCCTCCGGGAGAGAATTCCACAGTCTCACTGCTCTTACAGTAAAGAACCCCCGTCTGTGCTGGTGTAGAAACCTTCTTTCCTCGAAACAAAGAGGATGCCCCCTTCGTCAGTTTTATTGGTCAGACTTCTTATCAATCAATACATAATCATAAGAAAAAATTATTATTATTAATCTATAATTATAATTTCTTCTTATTATTATGTATTATTATTTCTTAATATTATTATTTCTTATTATTGTTATTATTACCTTTATTAATAATGATAATAATAACAATAAGAAATAATAATAGATTACTACTAATAATAATAAATAATAATAACAATAATAAGAAATAATAATAGATTACTACTAATAATAATAATAATAACAATAATAAGAAATAATAATAGATTACTACTAATAATAATAATAACAATAATAAGAAATAATAATAGATTACTACTACTAATAATAATAACAATAATAAGAAATAATAATAGATTACTACTAATAATAATAAATAATAATAACAATAATAATAAGAAATAATAATAGATTACTACTACTACTAATAAATAATAATAACAATAATAAGAAATAATAATAGATTACTACTAATAATAACAAATAATAATAACAATAATAATAGATTACTACTACTACTAATAATAAATAATAATAACAATAATAAGAAATAATAATAGATTATTATTATTACTACTACTAATAATAAACAATAATAATAATGATAATAGAAATAATAATAAAAAATAATAACAGTTGTATATAGTACAGCTTAAAAAATACACAACAAAACAAAAACATGTGGCTGTGCCAGTAAGATCCATACCGTATGCCAACTGGCTTTGCGCAATTACCCTGACATGGAAAAACAACAATAATTTACAGCGTTCTGCCATAGAACAGATTGTGCTGCGGTTTGGAGCAGATCCCCCGCTGATGATTTCAGGTAAATTTGCTGACAAATATTTCTTCTCCACAATTCATCACGTCTGCATCAAAGCTTTGTATTCTGTGTGACCCGGGGGCAGGGCGATGATTGTATCCTAAATAAACATTTATAAAATCATAGCGGCCGCACGATGACCGGCATCGCCCTGTGCTGATCCATAGAGGGAAGAAGAGAATGAACATTACATAACACGGAATTATTCTGGATGCTTCCACCCAAATCTCCACAGACACTGAACAGTTTGGGAATCTGCAGTGCGTTCTTATATTGAGATATACATTTTATTGCTCCTTTTCACCAACAAGCTCACCCTCCAATGCAGTGATTCCCAATCATTGTGTCTCCAGGTGTTGCAAAACTACAACTCCCAGCATGTCTACACAGCCTTTGGCAACATGGTTGGGAAACACTGCACCAATGTGTGACTGTTTACTGTAATTGTAGAGATATAGCCTGATATAATTATGTGCGGATATAATATATGAAAACATTATAACTACTATAATACTGCCTCCTATATACAAGAATATAACTACTATAATACTGCTCCTATATACAAGAATATAACTACTATAATACTGCTCCTATATACTAGAATATAACTACTATAATACTGCTCCTATATACAAGAATATAACAACTATAATACTGCTCCTATGTACAAGAATATAACTACTATAATACTGACTCCTATATACAAGAATATAACTACTATAATACTGCTCCTATATACAAGAATATAACTACTATAATACTGCTCCTATATACAAGAATATAACTACTATAATACTGCTCCTATATACAAGAATATAACTACTATAATACTGCTCCTATATACAAGAATATAACTACTATAATACTGCTCCTATATACAAAAATATAACTACTATAATACTGCTTCTATATACAAGACTATAACTACTATAATACTGCTCCTATATACAAGAATATAACTACTATAATACTGCTCATATATACAAGAATATAACTACTATAATACTGCCCCCTATATACAAGAATATAACTACTATAATACTGCCCCCTATATATAAGAATATAACTACTATAATACTGCCCCCTATATACAAGAATATAACTACTATAATACTGCTCCTATATACAAGAATATAACTACTATAATACTGCTCCTATATCCAAGAATATAACTACTATACAACTGCTCCTATATACAAGAATATAACTACTATACAACTGCTCCTATATACAAGAATATAACTACTATAATACTGCTCCTATATACAAGAATATAACTACTATAATACTGCCCCTATATACAAGAATATAACTACTATAATACTGCTCCTATATACAAGAATATAACTACTATAATACTGCCTCCAATATACAAGAATATAACTACTATAATACTGCTCCTATATACAAGAATATAACTACTATAATACTGCCTCCTATATACAAGAATATAACGACTATAATACTGCTCCTATATACAAGAATATAACTACTACAATACTGCCTCCTATATACAAGAATATACCTACTATAATACTGCTCCTATATACAAGAATATAACTACTACAATACTGCCTCCTATATACAAGAATATAACTACTATAATACTGCTCCTATATACAAGAATATAACTACTATAATACTGCTCCTATATACAAGAATATAACTACTATAATACTGCTCCTATATACAAGAATATAACTACTATAATACTGCCCCTATATACAAGAATATAACTACTATAATACTGCCTCCTAGCTGAGAGGTTGTGTCTGTGTAGCTCTCCTGATGTCTGGAGAAAGCCCAGGGAGGGGCCACCCTGGGTGGGGAAGCTCCCCAAGCAAGGCCCAGGCTTCAAGGCCTATTCTGGGAATTAATCCCCAGACACCTCAAACCATGGATGAACATCCAAAAGTTGATTTGGAAGATGGAAATGTCCAGAATGTCAGAAGTCTCAGTGCAGCAAGAAGCACAGATGAGAAGAAAGTTGTGGAAGTGAAGAAAGAAACTTCATCAAGTCAGGTAATGGCTGCAGGTACAATCCACCCCTCCTGCAGTCAGACAGAGGAGAACATCCCTGGAGAAGCAGACCATGCAGGAGAATCTGCAGCAGCCTGTCCTGATACGTTCTGACCGCACAAGATACGGGAGCGGGAGCAGCGCAAAAGTTACAAGCACGCCAGAGGGGACCAGAGGGAATACACCAGGAAGGCTTCAGGGGGCCACAAGTGCGGTCACTGAGAAGAACCAGGGGCCCAGTCCCCAGTCTGGAGATTGTGACCCTGCAGCAGTGACCACAGCCGCACCGAGACAGATGCCCCCTCAGAAGCAGAGTCCTGTGAGTACCCCACCAGCGCGGCCCCCCAATACTCAGCGGGCGCCTGAACTGTGTTTGGCCGAGCAGATCCCAGCTCTGGTAAAGAGACTTGAGACTTTAAAAAAGACTAAGTTACAGCTGCAGAAACAAATAGACTGTGTGTACAAACTAAAGGCAGCAAACCCCAATAACCAGGCCATCCATGACAAGAAGCTGAGCTCCCTCGCTGTGCAGCTCGCTGACACTGTGCAGGACATGGAGGACGTATTGGACCAGATGGGACCAGTCGCTGAGACCTTCAGAAATCAGCAAAGATTTGAGGGATATAAGGAAAGACCAAAGTCATATACATCTACTGCTGAACCAAAGTCTTCAGCCTCATCAGGGGACACCCAGCAGTCCTGTACAAGACAAGAGGACATCCAGCAGTCCTGTGCAAGACCACTCCTCAGACCAGCCAGCTTCCCTTTTGAGAAAGGAAATTTGTACAGGCAAGCGGGAGAAAGTGTCCAGCAACATCAGAGACCTGCAGAGACTCCTCCAGAGGTACCACAAGTCCCAGCAGTCAGCATGGTGAAGCAGGACTATGGACACAAACCTGAAGGTAACTCTGTAACAGTAGTGCAGTCACCACAAGCCCCTGGGGGCAGTAGAGAGCAGCAGGACTGTGGACTCTTACCTGAAGGCAGCAGTGCAGCAGAGAGTTCACAGGACATGGCTCTGCAGGGCTTGCTGGGCTCTGTAGTGCAAGATCATTCTGCCAGTGACTGCAATGATATGAATGTATGTGATGTGACTGATAATGTGTCTGCAGAGGGGGGCGCTTCACAGTCTGTGTGGGATCTGGGGTCATCTCAGGGGTCAGGTCCACCATTAGTTCAGCCTCCAGAGGCTTGTGACCCCCAGAGTATAGAGGTTGATGGTGGGGAGGGGGCTGTACAGTCTGATGCACAACACTTCCCCCCTTTAGTCACACAAGTGTCAGACCCCCCTAGTACGGCTGGTCAGCAGCCACCACAGCGCCCCCAAGTACAGCAGGAGGGTAGAAGTAGTGGCGCCTCCTCTGGTAATGCCTGGAGTCGTGGGTCACCATTCATGTCCAATGTAAATTACACGGGTCAGGCTTTCAAGAGGAGGAACGTGGTCAGGTTCAGACATAGAGGGGCCAAGGAGGAGCTGCCTGAGAGGAGGTTTGTGGTCCGTGAACTTCTGTGCCACCAAATGGGCTTCCTGCCATCTAACATCCTGGCAGTGATAAACCTTCCTGACAGGCAGGGCTATGACGTCAGCTTCAAACTCATGTCTGACCTGGACCGCTTCTGGGCCCATGTCACCCGGGTGAGAGATGCTGATGGCTGGAATAAGTTCTGCTTTGTCCCCATCTCCAGACCGGACACAGCGAATGTCACCATTATATTCTGGAACGAGTCTGTCCCCCCCCAGGATATTGTTGTGTGGTTAAAGAGACACTGTGACCTAATGTCAGACCTGACTAAGACCAGGGATGAGGACGGCATATGGACGGGAGGGTGGAAGGTCCTGGTGAAGTTACGGCAGATTAATAACATTACCCAAAATCTGCCCAATTCATTCTTCATTGGCCGGGAGAAAGGGGTTTGTTTCTATGCAGGTCAGCCCAGAAAATGTTTTAAGTGTGGGAAGACCGGTCATATCGCGAGTGTGTGCACCCTAGTGAAGTGTAATTTATGTGGGGAGATCGGCCATGTCAGCGCCACCTGCCAGAACATCCGCTGCAACCTCTGTGGTAAGACCGGTCACTCCCACAGGGACTGTCCTGACGCCTGGCATAACATCTGTAAGGACTTCCCTGATGAGGACCTGCTGGAGGGGGCAGAGGACCTGGAGGGGGAGACATTGGTGTCAGGGTCAGCAGTGACACAGCCCGAGCCTCAGCATAACACTAGGGGTGACAATATGGGTGACACTGTAGATGACACTAGGGGTGACAATATGGGTGACAATATTGGTGACACAGTGCCCGACCAGTCCCAGCCGGGAGCCACTGAGGGGAACAGGGAGGTCACTGAGCAGGTTGTGGCCATGTCTTCTTCTGCCCCAGCATCAATAAATCCGCAGAAGAGACGGAAAAAAGATAAAACCAGTCGTAAGCCTGAGGAGGGATGGACCACTGTCCAAAAACCCTCCAAAAAGAAAGTAGACCCCGGGTCAGGTGTCATGTCCATCACAAATAGGTACAGTGTCCTATCAGAGTCAGACGTTGAGGAAGAGATGGAGAGGGAGCTAAAGAGAGTGATAGAGGAATTTAATGAAGACCAAGAGGGTGATCCCCCTACAAAAAGGAGACCCCCACGAGATAAACATCTGTCCGAATCGGACATGGAAACAGGTGGTCAGCAGGAGGGCTCGGACTCAGATCTGTGATGATGGGGGTGACATCTCTGCTTCTTCTGCTTTCTTTTGTTATGATGGCCGACTTTACCCTAAAAGTGTTCTCCAGTAATGTGAACAGTGTCAGAGTGAGGAGGACCAGACACGCGGTTTATGACCATCTAAAGTCTATCGATGCCGATGTCTTCTTCTTACAGGAGACACGTTTAAATACTCTAGGACTGTTACGTGAAGCAGAGCGTGAATGGCGGTCTGGTCCATCCTTTTGGTCACTGGCTGTGGAACCAAGTGCCGGGGTCTCTATCCTGTTTACCACCAATGATGTAACTGTACATAGGCTGACAGAGGTATTGATGGGAAGGTGCCTAATGCTAGAAGTTACTATTCGGGGTAGAAGGCTCCGACTCATTAATATCTATGGTTCACAGACAGTGACTGAAAGGGTTAACCTTTATAATGAAGTGAAGCCATATCTCTTTACATCTGTCCCTGTTATCTTGGCTGGAGATTTTAATGCCTCCAGAATATCTAGTGACAGAACATCTAATAGACCTCTAACCCGAGACTCCAAGGTCTTAAACCAAATCATTCTACAGGCCGGGTTGTCAGATGTGTTTGTGCAGGGTGGTCGGAAGGCAAAGTTTACCTATTTTTGTGGTGGAAGAAGTAGTCGTATAGATTTAGCTCTGGTTAGTCCTACAGAGACCATTGGTGAGAAAGATGAGAAAGTCGTCCCTTATTCTGACCATCTGGCCTTATATTTTTGTTTGGGTGTCACACAGTGTCCTGAGACAGGTAGAGGGTTGTGGAGACTGAATTCCAGCCTATTAGAGGATCCTTCTGTGCAGAGACAGGTTCACTCTCTTATACAGGATCAGCTAGATAGAGTGGACTTCTATGATGATATGGCCGCCTGGTGGGAGGATGTCAAGGATGAGATCAGAACCCTCTTAAAGAGACTGTCAGTTATAAAGGGGAAGAGTAAGTATGGCCAGTATCTCAAGCTACGCAAAGAATTGGAGTCACTATATTCGGCGGGTGGGGACCAACAAAGGATAGACCGGCTGAAATCTGAGATAAGGCAGTATCAGTACAGCAGGTATACCTCCCTGGTTCTTGAACGGGATTATGGGTCCTTAGGGTCTCCTGATCCCTTTGGGAATTGCCGGGAGCGGGTGGCAAATAAATCTGTCACCGGTCTCACTGACTCCCAGGGTGTTTTGCAGGAATCTCGGGAGGGTATCCTGGGGGTGGTGAGATCGTACTATGCTGACTTATTTCAGAGGAAGGTTTTGGATAGAGACAAGATGACCCAATTCTTGGAGGCAACTCCGCTCCCTGATACTAATGATTTGGACTTTTCTCCTTTGACAGCAGAATTGACGGTGGCGGAGGTCAAAGAGGCCATTGATAAGTTACATCTGAAGAAGGCACCAGGTCCAGACGGGATAACAGCAGAATTCTATAAGACATTCAGAGACCTCTTGGCCCCAATCCTCGTGGATGTTTACACAAATTGTCTAGAAAGTCACCTGATGCCTCCATCCATGAGAGTGTCCTCGCTGATTCTGCTGTCTAAAGGTAAAGAGCCGAGTGACATCTAGAACTGGAGGCCAATTGCCCTCTTGAATGTCGACAGGAAGATTCTGGCAAAAATCCTGTTTTCTAGGTTAGTTTGTCTGTCCCCGGCACTGTTGGCAGGCTGTCAGTATGGCACAGTAAAAGGGCGGAACATCTCTGGGGCAGTGATCTCCATAAGGGAGATGTTTGAGAGATGTAAAGCTCTGAGGTGTGGGAGATATGTTGTCAGTCTTGACCAGGCTAAAGCCTTTGACAGAGTAGATCATGAGTATCTATGGGCCACTTTGTCAAAGTACGGTATTCCGGGACAATTCATCGATTGGCTGAAGACTTTGTATTGTGAGGCCGAGAGCTTTCCTCTGATCAATGGTTGGCAGGGTGACACCTTCAGGGTTAAGGCGGGGGTGAGACAAGGTTGCCCACTGAGTCCGCTGCTGTATGTATTCGCCTTAGACCCGTTTCTGAGGTCACTGCAGGAGTGTGGTTTTCAGGGGGTGCCGGTCCCCCACTGCCTGCCCCTGAGTGTTGTTGCCTATGCAGATGATGTGACCGTAGCGATATCTGAGCCTCGTGAGGTGAAGATGTTGTCTGCGGCCATCAGAAGTTACTCGGAGGCCTCAGGGTCTCTGGTCAACCTTGAGAAGAGTCAAGCTCTCTGGGTATCAGATACTGATCCAGATTTTGATCTGCCCCAATTTGTGAGAGCCTCCTCCTATATTAAAATCTTAGGGGTCAAATTCGGGAGGGACGATAACGCCAAACTAAATTGGGAAGAGAAGTTGGAAGCCGGAAATGCAAAGGTTCAGCGATGGAAGAACTGGAGGCTGACCTATAGAGAAAGGGTTAAAATGTTGAAGACTTACCTGGTCCCCGTCTTCTTGTATGTCTCTGTTGTGTTTCCTTTGCCAGAATGTTTCTCCGCTCGGCTCTTTAGCCTGTTCTTCCAATTGTTCTGGGGGAACAGGTTGAACCTGATAAAAAGAGGGGTCACCTACCTACAGAGGAGAGAGGGTGGGTTGGATATGCTGAATCCAAGGGTGTTCTTTGACTCCATGTTTCTAAAAGTTAATTTTGGTTGCCTGGACTCAAACAACAGCTCCCTGTGGGCGAATAGTATCAGGGACTGGATATTGCCTTTTGCAGAGTCTTGGGTGCGAGGCGGCAGTCTCAAGAGGGGGGGATGGATGTGTGACTACCTCCCCCCGTACCTGGAATACGGGCTTAGATATCTGAAGAGATGGCGCATTGAGAAGTCTTATATAGAGAGTAAGCCAAGGAAGGACCTATATGTGAGGATCTGTAGGGCTTTCTTCTGTTCTCCGCTTACCTTGAGGGATTGTGTGACCAGCACTTTACAAGAAAGTCTTAGGTTCCTCAATGGGAAACAACTTCCCGCAAAGTTATTTGACATAGCTTGGCTGTCACTCCATGGGAGGCTCTTTGTCAGGGGTAATCTGAAATATCTAAGTGTCTCAAATAGGAACTGTCCTCTGGGTTGTCAGCAGGAGGAGACGATGGAGCATTTCATATCTGACTGCAGGGCCGGGAGGAGGATATGGGAAGAAGTGTCCGGTAAGCTGAACATCCCATTACTGCAGTCCCTGACATATCCTGACATCATATATGCTGTACCATCCAGTAACAGGACTGTAGACAGAGAGACTATGTACATAATAATTACTGTAATTAAATATTACCATTGGCACATGAGAACTAGAGTGTCCATACACAACGAGCCATTCCACCATTCCATCACAACACAGCAGTAAGCCAGATAATGTCAGAGCTCCAGTGGGTAAAATCATTAGAGATACGGAGGAACCAAAATAATGGGAAATTATGGAGGAATGTCTCTTTGGTTTAACCCAGATGATGTGATGATGTTGTTTTTTTTTCTTTTTTTTTTTTTCCAGCAAATGTGGACTTTTTAAGTTTATTATGACTCTATATATACACTCTAGTTGAGTAGTCATTGTGTGTACAATGCTTGTTAGTTTTGTTTTGTATTGTAAGAATATATTCTTTTTTGTATTTTTATGTTTGTTTTCACAATAAAAATTGCCCCCTATATACAAGAATATAACTACTATAATACTGCTCCTATATGCAAGAATATAACTACTATAATACTGCTCCTATATACAAGAATATAACTACTATACAACTGCTCCTATATACAAGAATATAACTACTATAATACTGCTCCTATATACAAGAATATAACTACTATAATACTGCCTCCAATATACAAGAATATAACTACTATAATACTGCTCCTATATACAAGAATATAACTACTATAATACTGCTCCTATATACAAGAATATAACTACTATAATACTGCTCCTATATACAAGAATATAACTACTATAATACTGCTCCTATATACAAGAATATAACTACTATAATACTGCTTCTATATACAAGACTATAACTACTATAATACTGCTCCTATATACAAGAATATAACTACTATAATACTGCTCATATATACAAGAATATAACTACTATAATACTGCCCCCTATATACAAGAATATAACTACTATAATACTGCCCCCTATATATAAGAATATAACTACTATAATACTGCCCCCTATATACAAGAATATAACTACTATAATACTGCTCCTATATACAAGAATATAACTACTATAATACTGCTCCTATATCCAAGAATATAACTACTATACAACTGCTCCTATATACAAGAATATAACTACTATACAACTGCTCCTATATACAAGAATATAACTACTATAATACTGCTCCTATATACAAGAATATAACTACTATAATACTGCCCCTATATACAAGAATATAACTACTATAATACTGCTCCTATATACAAGAATATAACTACTATAATACTGCCTCCAATATACAAGAATATAACTACTATAATACTGCTCCTATATACAAGAATATAACTACTATAATACTGCCTCCTATATACAAGAATATAACGACTATAATACTGCTCCTATATACAAGAATATAACTACTACAATACTGCCTCCTATATACAAGAATATACCTACTATAATACTGCTCCTATATACAAGAATATAACTACTACAATACTGCCTCCTATATACAAGAATATAACTACTATAATACTGCTCCTATATACAAGAATATAACTACTATAATACTGCTCCTATATACAAGAATATAACTACTATAATACTGCTCCTATATACAAGAATATAACTACTATAATACTGCCCCTATATACAAGAATATAACTACTATAATACTGCCTCCTAGCTGAGAGGTTGTGTCTGTGTAGCTCTCCTGATGTCTGGAGAAAGCCCAGGGAGGGGCCACCCTGGGTGGGGAAGCTCCCCAAGCAAGGCCCAGGCTTCAAGGCCTATTCTGGGAATTAATCCCCAGACACCTCAAACCATGGATGAACATCCAAAAGTTGATTTGGAAGATGGAAATGTCCAGAATGTCAGAAGTCTCAGTGCAGCAAGAAGCACAGATGAGAAGAAAGTTGTGGAAGTGAAGAAAGAAACTTCATCAAGTCAGGTAATGGCTGCAGGTACAATCCACCCCTCCTGCAGTCAGACAGAGGAGAACATCCCTGGAGAAGCAGACCATGCAGGAGAATCTGCAGCAGCCTGTCCTGATACGTTCTGACCGCACAAGATACGGGAGCGGGAGCAGCGCAAAAGTTACAAGCACGCCAGAGGGGACCAGAGGGAATACACCAGGAAGGCTTCAGGGGGCCACAAGTGCGGTCACTGAGAAGAACCAGGGGCCCAGTCCCCAGTCTGGAGATTGTGACCCTGCAGCAGTGACCACAGCCGCACCGAGACAGATGCCCCCTCAGAAGCAGAGTCCTGTGAGTACCCCACCAGCGCGGCCCCCCAATACTCAGCGGGCGCCTGAACTGTGTTTGGCCGAGCAGATCCCAGCTCTGGTAAAGAGACTTGAGACTTTAAAAAAGACTAAGTTACAGCTGCAGAAACAAATAGACTGTGTGTACAAACTAAAGGCAGCAAACCCCAATAACCAGGCCATCCATGACAAGAAGCTGAGCTCCCTCGCTGTGCAGCTCGCTGACACTGTGCAGGACATGGAGGACGTATTGGACCAGATGGGACCAGTCGCTGAGACCTTCAGAAATCAGCAAAGATTTGAGGGATATAAGGAAAGACCAAAGTCATATACATCTACTGCTGAACCAAAGTCTTCAGCCTCATCAGGGGACACCCAGCAGTCCTGTACAAGACAAGAGGACATCCAGCAGTCCTGTGCAAGACCACTCCTCAGACCAGCCAGCTTCCCTTTTGAGAAAGGAAATTTGTACAGGCAAGCGGGAGAAAGTGTCCAGCAACATCAGAGACCTGCAGAGACTCCTCCAGAGGTACCACAAGTCCCAGCAGTCAGCATGGTGAAGCAGGACTATGGACACAAACCTGAAGGTAACTCTGTAACAGTAGTGCAGTCACCACAAGCCCCTGGGGGCAGTAGAGAGCAGCAGGACTGTGGACTCTTACCTGAAGGCAGCAGTGCAGCAGAGAGTTCACAGGACATGGCTCTGCAGGGCTTGCTGGGCTCTGTAGTGCAAGATCATTCTGCCAGTGACTGCAATGATATGAATGTATGTGATGTGACTGATAATGTGTCTGCAGAGGGGGGCGCTTCACAGTCTGTGTGGGATCTGGGGTCATCTCAGGGGTCAGGTCCACCATTAGTTCAGCCTCCAGAGGCTTGTGACCCCCAGAGTATAGAGGTTGATGGTGGGGAGGGGGCTGTACAGTCTGATGCACAACACTTCCCCCCTTTAGTCACACAAGTGTCAGACCCCCCTAGTACGGCTGGTCAGCAGCCACCACAGCGCCCCCAAGTACAGCAGGAGGGTAGAAGTAGTGGCGCCTCCTCTGGTAATGCCTGGAGTCGTGGGTCACCATTCATGTCCAATGTAAATTACACGGGTCAGGCTTTCAAGAGGAGGAACGTGGTCAGGTTCAGACATAGAGGGGCCAAGGAGGAGCTGCCTGAGAGGAGGTTTGTGGTCCGTGAACTTCTGTGCCACCAAATGGGCTTCCTGCCATCTAACATCCTGGCAGTGATAAACCTTCCTGACAGGCAGGGCTATGACGTCAGCTTCAAACTCATGTCTGACCTGGACCGCTTCTGGGCCCATGTCACCCGGGTGAGAGATGCTGATGGCTGGAATAAGTTCTGCTTTGTCCCCATCTCCAGACCGGACACAGCGAATGTCACCATTATATTCTGGAACGAGTCTGTCCCCCCCCAGGATATTGTTGTGTGGTTAAAGAGACACTGTGACCTAATGTCAGACCTGACTAAGACCAGGGATGAGGACGGCATATGGACGGGAGGGTGGAAGGTCCTGGTGAAGTTACGGCAGATTAATAACATTACCCAAAATCTGCCCAATTCATTCTTCATTGGCCGGGAGAAAGGGGTTTGTTTCTATGCAGGTCAGCCCAGAAAATGTTTTAAGTGTGGGAAGACCGGTCATATCGCGAGTGTGTGCACCCTAGTGAAGTGTAATTTATGTGGGGAGATCGGCCATGTCAGCGCCACCTGCCAGAACATCCGCTGCAACCTCTGTGGTAAGACCGGTCACTCCCACAGGGACTGTCCTGACGCCTGGCATAACATCTGTAAGGACTTCCCTGATGAGGACCTGCTGGAGGGGGCAGAGGACCTGGAGGGGGAGACATTGGTGTCAGGGTCAGCAGTGACACAGCCCGAGCCTCAGCATAACACTAGGGGTGACAATATGGGTGACACTGTAGATGACACTAGGGGTGACAATATGGGTGACAATATTGGTGACACAGTGCCCGACCAGTCCCAGCCGGGAGCCACTGAGGGGAACAGGGAGGTCACTGAGCAGGTTGTGGCCATGTCTTCTTCTGCCCCAGCATCAATAAATCCGCAGAAGAGACGGAAAAAAGATAAAACCAGTCGTAAGCCTGAGGAGGGATGGACCACTGTCCAAAAACCCTCCAAAAAGAAAGTAGACCCCGGGTCAGGTGTCATGTCCATCACAAATAGGTACAGTGTCCTATCAGAGTCAGACGTTGAGGAAGAGATGGAGAGGGAGCTAAAGAGAGTGATAGAGGAATTTAATGAAGACCAAGAGGGTGATCCCCCTACAAAAAGGAGACCCCCACGAGATAAACATCTGTCCGAATCGGACATGGAAACAGGTGGTCAGCAGGAGGGCTCGGACTCAGATCTGTGATGATGGGGGTGACATCTCTGCTTCTTCTGCTTTCTTTTGTTATGATGGCCGACTTTACCCTAAAAGTGTTCTCCAGTAATGTGAACAGTGTCAGAGTGAGGAGGACCAGACACGCGGTTTATGACCATCTAAAGTCTATCGATGCCGATGTCTTCTTCTTACAGGAGACACGTTTAAATACTCTAGGACTGTTACGTGAAGCAGAGCGTGAATGGCGGTCTGGTCCATCCTTTTGGTCACTGGCTGTGGAACCAAGTGCCGGGGTCTCTATCCTGTTTACCACCAATGATGTAACTGTACATAGGCTGACAGAGGTATTGATGGGAAGGTGCCTAATGCTAGAAGTTACTATTCGGGGTAGAAGGCTCCGACTCATTAATATCTATGGTTCACAGACAGTGACTGAAAGGGTTAACCTTTATAATGAAGTGAAGCCATATCTCTTTACATCTGTCCCTGTTATCTTGGCTGGAGATTTTAATGCCTCCAGAATATCTAGTGACAGAACATCTAATAGACCTCTAACCCGAGACTCCAAGGTCTTAAACCAAATCATTCTACAGGCCGGGTTGTCAGATGTGTTTGTGCAGGGTGGTCGGAAGGCAAAGTTTACCTATTTTTGTGGTGGAAGAAGTAGTCGTATAGATTTAGCTCTGGTTAGTCCTACAGAGACCATTGGTGAGAAAGATGAGAAAGTCGTCCCTTATTCTGACCATCTGGCCTTATATTTCTGTTTGGGTGTCACACAGTGTCCTGAGACAGGTAGAGGGTTGTGGAGACTGAATTCCAGCCTATTAGAGGATCCTTCTGTGCAGAGACAGGTTCACTCTCTTATACAGGATCAGCTAGATAGAGTGGACTTCTATGATGATATGGCCGCCTGGTGGGAGGATGTCAAGGATGAGATCAGAACCCTCTTAAAGAGACTGTCAGTTATAAAGGGGAAGAGTAAGTATGGCCAGTATCTCAAGCTACGCAAAGAATTGGAGTCACTATATTCGGCGGGTGGGGACCAACAAAGGATAGACCGGCTGAAATCTGAGATAAGGCAGTATCAGTACAGCAGGTATACCTCCCTGGTTCTTGAACGGGATTATGGGTCCTTAGGGTCTCCTGATCCCTTTGGGAATTGCCGGGAGCGGGTGGCAAATAAATCTGTCACCGGTCTCACTGACTCCCAGGGTGTTTTGCAGGAATCTCGGGAGGGTATCCTGGGGGTGGTGAGATCGTACTATGCTGACTTATTTCAGAGGAAGGTTTTGGATAGAGACAAGATGACCCAATTCTTGGAGGCAACTCCGCTCCCTGATACTAATGATTTGGACTTTTCTCCTTTGACAGCAGAATTGACGGTGGCGGAGGTCAAAGAGGCCATTGATAAGTTACATCTGAAGAAGGCACCAGGTCCAGACGGGATAACAGCAGAATTCTATAAGACATTCAGAGACCTCTTGGCCCCAATCCTCGTGGATGTTTACACAAATTGTCTAGAAAGTCACCTGATGCCTCCATCCATGAGAGTGTCCTCGCTGATTCTGCTGTCTAAAGGTAAAGAGCCGAGTGACATCTAGAACTGGAGGCCAATTGCCCTCTTGAATGTCGACAGGAAGATTCTGGCAAAAATCCTGTTTTCTAGGTTAGTTTGTCTGTCCCCGGCACTGTTGGCAGGCTGTCAGTATGGCACAGTAAAAGGGCGGAACATCTCTGGGGCAGTGATCTCCATAAGGGAGATGTTTGAGAGATGTAAAGCTCTGAGGTGTGGGAGATATGTTGTCAGTCTTGACCAGGCTAAAGCCTTTGACAGAGTAGATCATGAGTATCTATGGGCCACTTTGTCAAAGTACGGTATTCCGGGACAATTCATCGATTGGCTGAAGACTTTGTATTGTGAGGCCGAGAGCTTTCCTCTGATCAATGGTTGGCAGGGTGACACCTTCAGGGTTAAGGCGGGGGTGAGACAAGGTTGCCCACTGAGTCCGCTGCTGTATGTATTCGCCTTAGACCCGTTTCTGAGGTCACTGCAGGAGTGTGGTTTTCAGGGGGTGCCGGTCCCCCACTGCCTGCCCCTGAGTGTTGTTGCCTATGCAGATGATGTGACCGTAGCGATATCTGAGCCTCGTGAGGTGAAGATGTTGTCTGCGGCCATCAGAAGTTACTCGGAGGCCTCAGGGTCTCTGGTCAACCTTGAGAAGAGTCAAGCTCTCTGGGTATCAGATACTGATCCAGATTTTGATCTGCCCCAATTTGTGAGAGCCTCCTCCTATATTAAAATCTTAGGGGTCAAATTCGGGAGGGACGATAACGCCAAACTAAATTGGGAAGAGAAGTTGGAAGCCGGAAATGCAAAGGTTCAGCGATGGAAGAACTGGAGGCTGACCTATAGAGAAAGGGTTAAAATGTTGAAGACTTACCTGGTCCCCGTCTTCTTGTATGTCTCTGTTGTGTTTCCTTTGCCAGAATGTTTCTCCGCTCGGCTCTTTAGCCTGTTCTTCCAATTGTTCTGGGGGAACAGGTTGAACCTGATAAAAAGAGGGGTCACCTACCTACAGAGGAGAGAGGGTGGGTTGGATATGCTGAATCCAAGGGTGTTCTTTGACTCCATGTTTCTAAAAGTTAATTTTGGTTGCCTGGACTCAAACAACAGCTCCCTGTGGGCGAATAGTATCAGGGACTGGATATTGCCTTTTGCAGAGTCTTGGGTGCGAGGCGGCAGTCTCAAGAGGGGGGGATGGATGTGTGACTACCTCCCCCGTACCTGGAATACGGGCTTAGATATCTGAAGAGATGGCGCATTGAGAAGTCTTATATAGAGAGTAAGCCAAGGAAGGACCTATATGTGAGGATCTGTAGGGCTTTCTTCTGTTCTCCGCTTACCTTGAGGGATTGTGTGACCAGCACTTTACAAGAAAGTCTTAGGTTCCTCAATGGGAAACAACTTCCCGCAAAGTTATTTGACATAGCTTGGCTGTCACTCCATGGGAGGCTCTTTGTCAGGGGTAATCTGAAATATCTAAGTGTCTCAAATAGGAACTGTCCTCTGGGTTGTCAGCAGGAGGAGACGATGGAGCATTTCATATCTGACTGCAGGGCCGGGAGGAGGATATGGGAAGAAGTGTCCGGTAAGCTGAACATCCCATTACTGCAGTCCCTGACATATCCTGACATCATATATGCTGTACCATCCAGTAACAGGACTGTAGACAGAGAGACTATGTACATAATAATTACTGTAATTAAATATTACCATTGGCACATGAGAACTAGAGTGTCCATACACAACGAGCCATTCCACCATTCCATCACAACACAGCAGTAAGCCAGATAATGTCAGAGCTCCAGTGGGTAAAATCATTAGAGATACGGAGGAACCAAAATAATGGGAAATTATGGAGGAATGTCTCTTTGGTTTAACCCAGATGATGTGATGATGTTGTTTTTTTTTCTTTTTTTTTTTTTCCAGCAAATGTGGACTTTTTAAGTTTATTATGACTCTATATATACACTCTAGTTGAGTAGTCATTGTGTGTACAATGCTTGTTAGTTTTGTTTTGTATTGTAAGAATATATTCTTTTTTGTATTTTTATGTTTGTTTTCACAATAAAAATTGCCCCCTATATACAAGAATATAACTACTATAATACTGCTCCTATATGCAAGAATATAACTACTATAATACTGCTCCTATATACAAGAATATAACTACTATACAACTGCTCCTATATACAAGAATATAACTACTATAATACTGCTCCTATATACAAGAATATAACTACTATAATACTGCCTCCAATATACAAGAATATAACTACTATAATACTGCTCCTATATACAAGAATATAACTACTATAATACTGCTCCTATATACAAGAATATAACTACTATACAACTGCTCCTATATACAAGAATATAACTACTATACAACTGCTCCTATATACAAGAATATAACTACTATAATACTGCTCCTATATACAAGAATATAACTACTATAATACTGCCTCCAATATACAAGAATATAACTACTATAATACTGCTCCTATATACAAGAATATAACTACTATAATACTGCCTCCTATATACAAGAATATAACGACTATAATACTGCTCCTATATACAAGAATATAACTACTATAATACTGCCTCCTATATACAAGAATATACCTACTATAATACTGCTCCTATATACAAGAATATAACTACTATATTACTGCCTCCTATATACAAGAATATAACTACTAAAATACTGCTCCTATATACAAGAATATAACTACTATAATACTGCCTCCTATATACAAGAATATAACTACTATAATACTGCTCCTATATACAAGAATATAACTACTATAATACTGCCTCCTATATACAAGAATATACCTACTATAATACTGCTCCTATATACAAGAATATAACTACTATATTACTGCCTCCTATATACAAGAATATAACTACTATAATACTGCTCTTATATACAAGAATATAACTACTATAATACTGCTCCTCTATACAATAATATAATTACTATAATACTGCCTCCTATATACAAGAATGTACCTACTATAATACTGCTCCTATATACAAGAATATAACTACTATAATACTGCTCCTATATACAAGAATATAACTACTATAATACTTCTCCTATATACAAGAATATAACTACTATAATACTGCCTCCTATATACAAGAATATAACTACTATAATACTGCTCCTATATACAAGTATATAACTACTACAATACTGCTCCTATATACAAGAATATAACTACTATAATACTGCTCCTATATACAAGAATATATCTACTATAATACTGCTCCTATATACAAGAATATAACTACTATAATACTGCTTCCTATGTACAAGAATATAACTACTATAATACTGCTCCTATATACAAGAATATAACTACTATAATACTGCCTCCTATATACAAGAATATAACTACTATAATACTGCTCCTATATACAAGAATATAACTACTATAATACTGCCTCCAATATACAAGAATACAACTACTATAACACTGACCCCTATGGACAAGAATATAACTACTATAATACTGCCTCCAATATACAAGAATACAACTACTATAACACTGACCCCTATGGACAAGAATATAACTACTATAATACTGCTCCTATATACAAGAATATAACTACTATAATACTGACCCCTATGGACAAGAATATAACTATTACACTATCCCAACAAACTACTGTGGTCTTAAGCACGGACACAATAATGGGTCATAAAGGTCCAGACAAAGATGAAGGTGACCTTGGACCAAAATGCTTGTCAATAAAATGTATTTCTTATGGGAGTCACAATCTATTTGATCTGACTGAGATCACTTGTGCACATATAATGATTATAAGGTTTATTATCACATTCAGAAGTAATGATGTTTGTTAATTAAACAATGTCAGGGCATGGTAGTTCACCATATTGAATTTCGGGTAATGTGTAAGTATTTATATCTTCTAGAGTATCATTGTGGTGTCCCAGCACCTTCGGCAGCACAAAGTGTTGGGCCCACCAGACTCACTGTTATACCAATTATGTTTGCACTTTATTGAAAAGTAATATATTTTTCTGATTAATTCTATTATTTTTTGTTTATATGTTATTCCTGTGTTACTGTACCCTTAAGAGAGAGCTGTGTAAACCCCATGTGACCCTGCCTGCCAATGAGAACCCCTTTAGTCTCCCCTATATAGAGTAGCAGGGGGAGGAGTTGCCCCAGAACAGTTGTTTCTGAGCCACAGTGAGGTTCAGGTGTGCTGTGTGTTGTGTGCTCCAAGGGAAGGCCTAGCTCAAATCTACTTCATCTGGTCATTCTGCAAGGATCTCCCGTACAGTGGAAGTTTATGAACAGACGGAGAAGGCTTCAGCACCTTGACAGGACCCTACCTACCAGGATTCATCTACCCATCTTACAAGTCAGTAAAAATCTGTTTGGTGAAAGCACCACAAGTCCCAGCAAGGCAACAGGGCTCCCAAGGGGTTACGTTGCATCTTCTCACCCAAAACCAACTGTCTATGTAATACTATCTGCACCCAGATAAGTAAAGACAGTTATCCGTAACCTGACGTCGGTGTGTTCATTTTCTCCCCATGTCTGGCCCAGGAGAAGCTGCCTCCAATCTCGGACCGTGTAAAGGATAACGGTGCCCTGGCGTCACGAAAAGATAGGGTATTTCTCCTAACACCCACGTGGCTACATTATAATCTTATTGTACCAATAGACTAACCTTCCTGACCCCTGTGTGTATCATCGGCCATAGCTTTGCTCAGTATAGAGGTTATTACAGACCAGGGTGCAGCATCACCATCTGCTCCATAGTGAACATATGTGAGGGCAACATACAAAAGAAGTGCAACCACTGAGCACTATCATTCATCCTCTTATCTTACACACATAGAACTACAAAGCATCCCAGCAGCAGCCATAGCAACTGTCCGCAGTCAGATATAGGATCACACACAACCTGTTCCTATGGAGCCATGTACACAATGTACACAGCATTGACCATAACACAGCAAACGTACAGATCAGTAAATCCACCCGAAATACACTGTATATGGAAAGAAGTATTTGGACCCTCTACATTTCCCCTGCATGAACTTACAGGAGGTCCCATTCTAAATTCATAGACAATAATATGGAGATGCTCCACTCCCCTAGAAAGACTTTATACAAGATCTTAAAGGGGTCTGTGGGACATTTTGCTCTTTCATCCAGAAGTCCATGAGTTAGGTCAGATACTAAAACTGGAGTATTTTGGTAAAAGTATTTTGCCTGCTCTCTATATACGAGAATATAACTACTTTACAGTTCATATGTACAAGAATATAACTACTATAATACTGCTCCTATATACAAGAATATAACTACTATAATACTGTCTCCTATATACAAGAATATAACTACTATAATACTGTCTCCTATATACAAGAATATAACTACTATAATACTGCTCCTATATACAAGAATATAACTACTATAATACTGCCTCCTATATACAAGAATATAACTACTATAATACTGCCTCCTATATACAAGAATATAACTACTATAATACTGCTCCTATATACAAGAATATAACTACTATAATACTGCTCCTATATACAAGAATATAACTACTATAATACTGCTCCTATATACAAGAATATAACTACTATAATACTGCTCCTATATACAAGAATATAACTACTATAATACTGCTCCTATATACAAGAATATAACTACTATAATACTGCTCCTATATACAAGAATATACTATAATACTGCTCCTATATACAAGAATATAACTACTATAATACTGCTCCTATATACAAGAATATAACTACTATAATACTGCTCCTATATACAAGAATATAACTACTATAATACTGCTCCTATATACAAGAATATAACTACTATAATACTGTCTCCTATATACAAGAATATAACTACTATAATACTGCTCCTATATACAAGAATATAACTACTATAATACTGCCACCTATATACAAGAATATAACTACTATAATACTGCTCCTATATACAAGAATATAACTACTATAATACTGCTCCTATATACAAGAATATAACTACTATAATACTGCCACCTATATACAAGAATATAACTACTATAATACTGTCTCCTATATACAAGAATATAACTACTATAATACTGTCTCCTATATACAAGAATATAACTACTATAATACTGCTCCTATATACAAGAATATAACTACTATAATACTGCTCCTATATACAAGAATATAACTACTATAATACTGCCACCTATATACAAGAATATAACTACTATAATACTGCTCCTATATACAAGAATATAACTACTATAATACTGCTCCTATATACAAGAATATAACTACTATAATACTGCCACCTATATACAAGAATATAACTACTATAATACTGCTCCTATATACAAGAATATAACTACTATAATACTGCCTCCTATATACAAGAATATAACTACTATAATACTGTCTCCTATATACAAGAATATAACTACTATAATACTGTCTCCTATATACAAGAATATAACTACTATAATACTGCTCCTATATACAAGAATATAACTACTATAATACTGCTCCTATATACAAGAATATAACTACTATAATACTACTCCTATATACAAGAATATATCTACTATAATACTGCTCCTATATACAAGAATATAACTACTATAATAGCAATATGAGAAAAAGGTTGCTTCTGCACTCACCCTTCTTGCGCTGTGTCACTGAGTTAGTCCATGTACGGCCGGCCGCTGTACGGGAGATGATACGGAGAGATCGCTGCAGCCGGAGCTGAGCGGTGACAGCTACGAGCTCGTTTCGCGGTTAAAACCGCTTCTTCGGGCCTCACCTCGTGTCTGTCTGAGCGCATCCTTTATCTGGGCGCTCCTATGACGTCATCCTCAGTAGGAGGAGACTAGTGTTACCTGTTCAGGTACGTGATTGACATTCACAAAAAATGTGTTATCAAAGTGAATAAAAACAAAGAAGTTGCAATAAGAATATGAAGATGTGTAAGGGGGGAGTCAGATAAATTCAAACAGAAGGGGAAATTGTATGTACACGTGGATTGCAGAATTGGTTTGTGTCAGTGTACGGGGCGTAATACACTGGAGCTCACAGAAATACTGTAAGCTCATTGCGATCATTAAGCCCCAGAATGCCCATGGCATCGGTCTTAATGATCCAATGTGCCTCTCGCTGTCGGAGGACTTTCTCTCTGGCTGTGCCCCCGGTGGCTATTTTTTCTAAGCCGCAGAAAGTCAGTGTTTTTTCATCACTGTTGTGGTGAGCCTTCATATGCTCGATTAGTCTGGCCGAGCCGATCCCTGTTTTAAGGGACCGTTTGTGCTCCCTGAATCTAGAAAAAAGGCAGCGTTTGGTGGATCCTATGTAATACCTTTTACAGGGACATAGGATCGCATATATGACCCATTCTGATCTGCAGAAAATAAAGTCATGTATAGAAATGTCACAGTTACCCAATTTTATGTAGGCGCCTCTGTACATCTGGGGGCAGTGGATACATGTCCCACATTTGTAATTTCCTTTTAATTCATTTTTCGCCATCCAGTTCTCGCCAGGTTTTCTGCTGGAGAAAGAGGAGGAGACTAATTGGTTTTTCAGACTTTCACTCCTGCGGAAAGTGACCAGCGGTTTTTTCATTGCGGCTTTTTGTAGGACAGGATCTCTTTCGAGAATGTGCCAATTATTGAGAAGAGCTTTTCTGATGACAGTGGCAAGAGGGTTATATTGAAAAGAAAAAACAAATCTCTGCTCTTCAATGTCTTTTTCCGTTTTTGCAGACGTGGCATGTTTTTTATTTTTCTTATATTTTTTGTTGATCAAGTCACTGCGGGGGATCTTTTTCACTCTCTCCAGAGCTTCTTTAAGTAACCTGGGAGGATAACCTCTTTCTTGGAATCTGCTGGTGAGTTCGTCAGCTTGTTTTGTGAAACCTTCTTCTGTACTATTAATCTTTTTTATCCGGAGGTATTGGCTGTATGGTAGAGCATTTTTTGTGTGCTGAGGATGATAGCTTTGGTAGTGGAGATACGAGTTGGTGGCTGTCTCCTTTCTGTATCCTGTGGTTGTTATGTTGTCATCTCTAATGTGGATCTCTACGTCCAGAAATTCAATTTTTTCGGCTGAAAATTTACTGGTGAAGAACATGTTCATCCTGTTATGATTGTTTAGGTACTGCACAAACTCGTTGAATTCGCATTCTTCGCCTTCCCATGCAATAAACACATCGTCCACAAAGCGACTGTACAATTTAATATGCCCGATATAAGGATTTTGTGAACTGTAGATGATCTTCTGCTCAAGTGCTGCCAAAAAGAGGTTTGCGAAGGTACATGCGACCGGAGTCCCCATCGCCGTACCTGTACGCTGGGAGTACCAATCCCCATCAAATGTGAAGCAATTGTTGGTGAGAATTAACTCCAAGCCCTCTTTCACAAAGTTAGTGTAAGCTTCACTTTTACCGGCGGTGATCAGGAAATCACCTATTACCCGGATCCCCAATTCTTGTGGGATCCGGGTATAGAGGCTCTCCACATCAATGGTAGCCAGTCTGTAGGAGTCAGACCATTGGGTGCTGTCTAGAGTTTTTAGGAAGCTGTCTGTGTCCTTCAGGTAAGAAGGTACACTTACCAGTAAAGGTCTCAATAGCCAGTCCAGATACTGGGAGAGGTATTCCAAGGGTGCCCCAATTCCTGCAACAATGGGTCTCCCCGGGGGAGATTCCAGGCTTTTGTGAACCTTAGGTAAAAAATACCAGTGCGGTTTTTTTGCGCATTCTGGTATAAGCTTTTCAGCTTTCTTCTTGTCTAGAAGTCCTTTCTCCACATTCTTGTGCAAATATGTTCTCAGCCTGGAAATTATTTTATTTGTGGGATCCGTGGCAAGGGGCAGGTATACCTCCTGGTTCTTTAATTGACGGTGCGCTTCCTTCAGATAATACTCTTTTGACATCACCACTACACTCCCACCTTTGTCGGCTTTTTTGATGACCAAATCTTGTCTGGTGCGGAGCCATTTGAGTGCTTTTTGTTCTTTCAGGGATAAATTACTTGTGGTACTGGGGTAGATGAGGGATTTGACATCTTTCATCACCTGAGCAGAGAATATATCGAGGCTACTCCCTGGTTGTATTTGGGGGGTGAAAGTGGACGGTACCCCTCCTTTAAATGTGTCAGGTGGGGGTATAATTTCCTCCTGCGATATGGGGTTGCTGTCTCTGTCCATATTCACCAGATCAAGAAGGCATTCTTGCTCAAATGGTGAAAAGGTTCCTGGTGCGAAAACTCCTAAAGGGCCAATGCTGGCTTGTACTTCTCCTTCTTTAACCACAATGGGTTTACTGGTTTTATTGGTGGCTGTCTCAAAGAATTTATGCAGATTTATTCTCCTTATTCCTTTGAAAAGGTCCACTTCAAAAGAAACAGGGTTGAAGGGGGCGGGGATACAGTAATTTAGTCCCTTGGATAATAATGTCAAACAGTCATCATCCAAAGGGATGTCGGAAAGATTAAGTACTGTGGAGGTTTTTATGTTTTCTTGTTCCAGGTCACTTGTCTTCTGGGTCTTTGTGTTCTTCCTTTTTCTGCCCCGCCTGATGCGTTTTCTGGCGGGGCTCTTGCGTTTTTTGAAACCTCTATTGTCTTGTCCTCCTCTCTGGTAACATTCTCTTCTGCAGAGCTGGAATCGGTATCCGATGTCCAGTATTCTCTGTTTTTGGTCCGTGGTTTAGTATATTTCTTCCTCGGTACTCTTTTTTTCTGTTCTCTGTCCTGTTTCCATTCGAAAATGCGGTCATTTTCGTAGTCCATCTTATCCCGCAGAAATTTGTCTTTTTTTCTTTCCTTAATTTCTGCTTGTATGGGGATAAGTCTTTTTTCTAATTTCTGCAGGAACTGTTGTGATTGTCCTTCAGAAAGTCTTTTCCTTAGTTCTGTCTTGCATTTCAATAATTCTGTGGTTACAGAATTATATTCTTCCTCATTTCTTTTTAAGATTAAATTCATCATTTTCTCAGCAGTATCTAGTTGGATTTGTTTCCATTCTGCTTGAAACTGGGGGTCGGATTGGTACTGTGATGCCTCTCTGAAATGACGTAATCCTCTTGGTACTCTTTTGCTGCTTTGATATGATTTCAGAGATTTCACGGTCCAGAAAAGTCTGACTTCTTTTTCTGCTAGGTTACTGATTCTGTATTCCAAGTTTCGTGTACTGATGACCTGTGTGTCATCTTTAGTATTGCATTCTTCAAAAAATTCCTCAACGTTTTCTCTCCCTAAAATTAGGGCTTCGGCCTGGTGATCCATACTTGATTCCCCTTCTTCATGCACTTCCATGTGCGACATCATCATATGATGGAAGAAAAAGATCCCGGAGTCCTGCAGAAATTAGAAAAAAGACTTATCCCCATACAAGCAGAAATTAAGGAAAGAAAAAAAGACAAATTTCTGCGGGATAAGATGGACTACGAAAATGACCGCATTTTCGAATGGAAACAGGACAGAGAACAGAAAAAAAGAGTACCGAGGAAGAAATATACTAAACCACGGACCAAAAACAGAGAATACTGGACATCGGATACCGATTCCAGCTCTGCAGAAGAGAATGTTACCAGAGAGGAGGACAAGACAATAGAGGTTTCAAAAAACGCAAGAGCCCTGCCAGAAAACGCATCAGGCGGGGCAGAAAAAGGAAGAACACAAAGACCCAGAAGACAAGTGACCTGGAACAAGAAAACATAAAAACCTCCACAGTACTTAATCTTTCCGACATCCCTTTGGATGATGACTGTTTGACATTATTATCCAAGGGACTAAATTACTGTATCCCCGCCCCCTTCAACCCTGTTTCTTTTGAAGTGGACCTTTTCAAAGGAATAAGGAGAATAAATCTGCATAAATTCTTTGAGACAGCCACCAATAAAACCAGTAAACCCATTGTGGTTAAAGAAGGAGAAGTACAAGCCAGCATTGGCCCTTTAGGAGTTTTCGCACCAGGAACCTTTTCACCATTTGAGCAAGAATGCCTTCTTGATCTGGTGAATATGGACAGAGACAGCAACCCCATATCGCAGGAGGAAATTATACCCCCACCTGACACATTTAAAGGAGGGGTACCGTCCACTTTCACCCCCCAAATACAACCAGGGAGTAGCAAAAGCCTGGAATCTCCCCCGGGGAGACCCATTGTTGCAGGAATTGGGGCACCCTTGGAATACCTCTCCCAGTATCTGGACTGGCTATTGAGACCTTTACTGGTAAGTGTACCTTCTTACCTGAAGGACACAGACAGCTTCCTAAAAACTCTAGACAGCACCCAATGGTCTGACTCCTACAGACTGGCTACCATTGATGTGGAGAGCCTCTATACCCGGATCCCACAAGAATTGGGGATCCGGGTAATAGGTGATTTCCTGATCACCGCCGGTAAAAGTGAAGCTTACACTAACTTTGTGAAAGAGGGCTTGGAGTTAATCCTCACCAACAATTGCTTTACATTTGATGGGGACTGGTACTCCCAGCGTACAGGTATGGCGATGGGGACACCGGTCGCATGTACCTTCGCAAACCTTTTTTTGGCAGCACTTGAGCAGAAGATCATCTACAGTTCACAAAATCCTTATATCGGGCATATTAAATTGTACAGTCGCTTTGTGGACGATGTGTTTATTGCATGGGAAGGCGAAGAATCCGTATTCAATGAGTTTGTGCAGTACCTAAACAATCATAACAGGATGAACATGTTCTTCACCAGTAAATTTTCAGCCGAAAAAATTGAATTTCTGGACGTAGAGATCCACATTAGAGAGGGCAACATAACAACTACAGGATACAGAAAGGAGACAGCCACCAACTCGTATCTCCACTACCAAAGTTATCATCCTCAGCACACAAAAAATGCTCTACCATACAGCCAATACCTCCGGATAAAAAAGATTAATAGTACAGAAGAAGGTTTCATAAAACAAGCTGACGAACTCACCAACAGATTCCAAGAAAGAGGTTATCCTCCCAGATTACTAAAAGAAGCTCTGGAGAGAGTGAAAAAGATCCCCCGCAGTGACTTGATCAACAAAAAATATAAGAAAAATAAAAAACATGCCACGTCTGCAAAAACGGAAAAAGACATTGAAGAGCAGAGATTTGTTTTTTCTTTTCAATATAACCCTCTTGCCACTGTCATCAGAAAAGCTCTTCTCAATAATTGGCACATTCTCGAAAGAGATCCTGTCCTACAAAAAGCCGCAATGAAAAAACCGCTGGTCACTTTCCGCAGGAGTGAAAGTCTGAAAAACCAATTAGTCTCCTCCTCTTTCTCCAGCAGAAAACCTGGCGAGAACTGGATGGCGAAAAATGAATTAAAAGGAAATTACAAATGTGGGACATGTATTCACTGCCCCCAGATGTACAGAGGCGCCTACATAAAATTGGGTAACTGTGACATTTCTATACATGACTTTATTTTCTGCAGATCAGAATGGGTCATATACGCGATCCTATGTCCCTGTAAAAGGTATTACATAGGGTCCACCAAACGCTGCCTTTTTTCTAGATTCAGGGAGCACAAACGGTCCCTTAAAACAGGGATCGGCTCGGCCAGACTAATCGAGCATATGAAGGCTCACCACAACAGTGATGAAAAAACACTGATTTTCTGCGGCTTAGGAATAATAGCCACCGGGGGCACAGCCAGAGAGAAAGTCCTCCGACAGCGAGAGGCACATTGGATCATTAAGACCGATGCCATGGGCATTCTGGGGCTTAATGATCGCAATGAGCTTACAGTATTTCTGTGAGCTCCAGTGTATTACGCCCCGTACACTGACACAAACCAATTCTGCAATCCACGTGTACATACAATTTCCCCTTCTGTTTGAATTTATCTGACTCCCCCCTTACACATCTTCATATTCTTATTGCAACTTCTTTGTTTTTATTCACTTTGATAACACATTTTTTGTGAATGTCAATCACGTACCTGAACAGGTAACACTAGTCTCCTCCTACTGAGGATGACGTCATAGGAGCGCCCAGATAAAGGATGCGCTCAGACAGACACGAGGTGAGGCCCGAAGAAGCGGTTTTAACCGCGAAACGAGCTCGTAGCTGTCACCGCTCAGCTCCGGCTGCAGCGATCTCTCCGTATCATCTCCCGTACAGCGGCCGGCCGTACATGGACTAACTCAGTGACACAGCGCAAGAAGGGTGAGTGCAGAAGCAACCTTTTTCTCATATTGCTATTTTGGACATTGTTCTCTCCTGCTTTTTTGCACCACCCCGCTCCATACCTCCGACATCCCCTGTCACAGTGTACACACTCCCGGATATTGTGGGTGACCGCGGTGCGGTCCTATCTCTCTATCTCCTCTCCACATTTTTTATAACTACTATAATACTGCTCCTATATACAAGAATATATCTACTATAATACTGCTCCTATATACAAGAATATAACTACTATAATACTGCTCCTATATAGAAGAATATAACTACTATAATACTGCTCCTATATACAAGAATATGACTACTATAATACTGCTCCTATATACAAGAATATAACTACTATAATACTGCTCCTATATACAAGAATATAACTACTATAATACTGCTCCTATATACAAGAATATGACTACTATAATACTACTCTATATACAAGAATATATCTACTATAATACTGCCTCCTATATACAAGAATATAACTACTATATTACTGCTCCTATATACAAGAATATATCTACTATAATACTGCTCCTATATACAAGAATATAACTACTATAATACTGCTCCTATATAGAAGAATATAACTACTATAATACTGCTCCTATATACAAGAATATGACTACTATAATACTGCTCCTATATACAAGAATATAACTACTATAATACTGCTCCTATATACAAGAATATAACTACTATAATACTGCTCCTATATACAAGAATATGACTACTATAATACTACTCTATATACAAGAATATATCTACTATAATACTGCCTCCTATATACAAGAATATAACTACTATAATACTGCCTCCTATATACAAGAATATAACTACTATAATACTGCTCTTATATACAAGAATATAACTACTATAATACTGCTCCTATATACAAGAATATAACTACTATAATACTGCTCCTATATACAAGAATATAACTACTATAATACTGCTCCTATATACAAGAATATAACTACTATAATACTGCTCCTATATACAAGAATATAACTACTATAATACTGCTCCTATATACAAGAATATAACTACTATAATACTGCTCCTATATACAAGAATATAACTACTATAATACTGCTCCTATATACAAGAATATAACTACTATAATACTGCTCCTATATACAAGAATATAACTACTATAATACTGCTCCTATATACAAGAATATAACTACTATAATACTGCTCCTATATACAAGAATATAACTACTATAATACTGCTCCTATATACAAGAATATAACTACTATAATACTGCCTCCTATATACAAGAATATATCTACTATAATACTGCTCCTATATACAAGAATATAACTACTATAATACTTCCCCTATATACAAGAATATAACTACTATAATACTGCCTCCTATATACAAGAATATAACTACTATAATACTGCTCATATATACAAGAATATAACTACTATAATGCTGCTCCTATATACAAGAATATAACTACTATAATACTGCTCCTATATACAAGAATATAACTACTATAATGCCGCTCCCATATACACATCACATCATTCCCCCTTGATCCCCCCTCCCTGTGCCATTTCATTCCCCTTTTATTACCCTCGGTGTAAATTCATCACCCCCCTTTATGAAGTGACACTGGGTTATAAAGTGGGGGTGATGAATTTGCAAAGAGGGCAATAAAGGGGGAATGAAATGGCACAGGGGGATCAAGTGGAAATTATGTGGCACAGGGAGTAATAAAGGGGGGAATGATTTGGCACTGGGGGGGGGGATCAGGGAAGGAGGGGGGTGAATGATGTGGCCGGCGGACGTACATAAGCAGGAGATTACTGTATAAACATTGATCTTCTGCTTCTGTGCTGGAGTTTCTGCAGGGGGGTGCAGTGGGGGCCTGGGCCCCTTACTGGGTTATTGGCTGTGTACAAGGTAGGGCCAGCACATAACCCTGGTAGTCCCCCTAATGGGAGTGTTTTGTCCCCATTGCCGCCATTGCTATTGGGAATGTCCCCTATTTGGAGGGTGCAAATACATTAAGTCTTATGAGACTCTGCTGGGGAATTACTAACTGTCCCCAATTGGGAGGTGTCCGCTAAGGGACCTTTCACTGTAACTACTGTATATTTTTGCTGCATATTTTGTGCAGCTGATTTTGCTACCCATTAACTTCAATGGCTAGCAAAATCAACTGCAAAAACATGCAGCAGACCCTGTACATGTGAACATACCCTATAAGAGCAGGGTAAACGTGTTATCACAAGGTATTTCTGCCAATTTAGGTCACATTTTCTTCTTTTAAAGCTTTTTCACTTACCTTCTGGGATTGGACAATTTCAATAGAAATTATATATTTTTTTTTTTCTGAAAGTACAGCCTCTAGGTGGTGCTGCTCCAGCTCTCTATTCTGCATGTCCTCACTGCTTCAAACATTGACATCTTGAATTTTTTTTAACCTGCAGTCCTCAGTGTACAGGGCTCTGCTTGTCCTCGGTGTACAGAGCCCCGCCTGTCCTCGGTGCACAGGGCCCCGCTTGTCCTCAGTGTACAGAGCCCCGCCTGTCCTCAGTGTACAGAGCCCAACTTGTCCTCAGTGTACAGAGCCCAGCCTGTCCTCAGTGTACAGAGCCCCGCCTGTCCTCAGTGTACAGAGCCCCGCCTGTCCTCAGTGTACAGAGCCCCGCCTGTCCTCACTGCACAGAGCCCCGCTTGTCCTCGGTGTACAGAGCCCCGCTTGTCCCGCCCTCACTTCCTGTATTTGGACTCCTCATAGAGACATACAGTCAATAGCTGCAAGACATCATTTTGTTACCCAAAAATATACACATTTTTTAACCAATGTATATTACAAATATACATATGTTATTATCTACATTATATAAAAACTTTTTGGAAATGACAGGCACACTTTGAATGTACGTTCACACGGAGGGAGGTCACTGGTCATACAACTACTAGTTTACTCTTATGGAATATTTTTGTGTGTTGCAACAATGTTTTCTGTATTTGTATTAAAAATCTTGGTGGATTATAAATCAGTAATTGGTTTTATAGACATAGGACATTTTCAGTAACATAAAAGTCTTTTTAATTTTAACCCATTAGTGCTGTTTAGCTCAGAAGTGTCAGCTTTTCTCTTTTCCAATTCCATCATGGTGTCTGGCATTTTTGATCCCTAAAGGAACCTCTGACTTAAAGGGGTACTCCGGTGGAAAGCGTTTTTTTTTTTTTTTTTTTTTAATGAACTGGTGCCAGAAAGTTAAACAGATTTGTAAATGACTTCTATTAAAAATCTTAATCCTTTCAGTCCTTTTTAGCAGCTGTTTGCTACAGAGGAAAATCTTTATTTTTATAATTTCTTTTTTTTTGTCTTGTCCACAGTGCTCTCTGCTGACACCTGATGCACATATCAGGAACTGTACAGAGCAGGAGAAAATCCCCATAGCAAACCTATGCTGCTCGGGACAGTTCCTGACAAAGACAGAGGTGTCAGCAGAGAGCACTGTGGACAACACAATAAAGAAATTCAAAAAGTAAAGAATTTCCTCTGTAGCATACAGCTGCTAAAAAGTCCTGGAAGGATAAAGATTTTTTAATAGAAGTCATTTACAAATCTGTTTAACTTTCTGGCACCAGTTCATAAAAAAATAAATAGTTTTCTACCAGAGTACCCCTTTAAGATGTGACCCCACTCTAAATCAGTATCAGTACATATGAAGCTACTTTCAGAGCTTTAATCTGCGATAATAAATGGTTGACTATATGTGGCCATATAGATGACCCAAGAGCCACGTTATTTGACTAAAAAAAAATAAAAATAAAAAAATAAAACAGCCGCCGCCCCCCCCCTCCCCTGCCAAACCAAATAAGCAGAGACACAACACACAGTTTGAACATGTTTAATTCGATACTTGCTGACAATTATATTTACAATGATTAAGAGAGGCAAACGTAAAAAAGTGCAAATGTCTGCCATTAGAAGAGAAAGTAAATGTTACGGTGCCACTCCGGGGGTCAGGTGGGTCCCTGGAGGCCGAGCACAGAATACACATGTAATATAGAAGCAGAGGGGTGGTGGGAGCCATACCCAGGCCGCCTCTACATAAATGTACCCAACCTCTTTTGTAGTACATAACTGGCGGGGCTGGTGGGGGGACTGGGCACGGGAATCCCAGCATTAATACCAAAGATCTCAAAACATGCGAGAAACAGAGAAAATAAGATCGGCGCTGATAGAGAGAAACAGTGGTCAAATTTATTGCCGTAAAATGTCTTTGTAATGGGCTTTCCAGGCAGCTTACTGACCCAGCCACTTCTCTTTGAGCATCGTCCTAGATGCCTGGAACAATTTTTTTGTAATATTTTTTGAACCAATTCTTTTATCCTGTATTATATACTTCAGAGCTGCACTTACTATTCTGCTGGTGGGGTCACTGTGTACATACATTACTTAGCCTGTACTGATCCTGAGTTATATCCTGTATTATACTCCAGAGCTGCACTCACTATTCTGCTGGAGGAATTACTGTGTAAATAGCATTACATTCTACCACTTCATCAGCAGTGGTAAGAAGAGGGGGCAAGTTCAACCATCCCCATTGTTGGGGCAGGAAGGAGGACATACTAAACCATCTTATTCTTGAGGGCAGGAAGGAGGACACATTCAAAACCTTGATCTTCAGGGGCAGAAAAAGAGAGGAGTTCAAACATCAGATCCTCAGGGGATGGAAGAGACACAAGGACAACAACCTGATCCTCAGGGGCGGGAAGAAAGGAGGAAACATTCAATCAGAAAGGCACTTTCAGAAAGCACCCCACTTAAGAATAACGTGATAAGCAAGACACATGCAAAAAAAAAAAAAAGTCTTCAATTACATTAAGACAGCAGAAAAGGCATAAAAACTGAAGTTTTTCAAAGTGCCAGACCCCTTGGAGTAGTCAGTCCAACACTGTAGACCAATTAGATAAGAGAGAGCATTTATTCCAAGCACAAATCAACGTGTTTCAGACCCAAAATGGGCCCTTCATCAGGACAAGGTGCTCAGCACCTTGTCCTGATGAAGGGCCCGTTTCGGGTCTGAAACGCGTTGATTTGTGCTTGGAATAAATGCTCTCTCTTATCTAATTGGTCTACAATGTTGGACTGACCACTCCAAGGGGTCTGGCGCTTTGAAAAACTTCCGTTTTTATGCCTTTTCTGCTGTCTACACTATTACCGGACCAGACGCTACCTGGGATCGGGGGAACCAAGCTGCAGGACCCCACTCTATTATACGTGCGCATTTAGATGTTGTGCTCTGAGCGCAACACCACAGGGTGAGTGTTATAACCAGTATCTCTACACCTGTACCTAACGTACTTCACCAGGGGCGCTATCGTGTTCCTTTTTCTTTTTTTTTTCTGTTCAATTACATTAAGACTGGCAAGGGTCAGGACGAATGCATGCTGGGAGTTGTAGTTTAGTATCAGCTGGAGGCACAGCGGTAAAGAAACACTGCTCCAATGGTTGACGTAATCACAGGATAGTGTCTGGCAGCTCACATAAGGGTGAAGTGTTCACTTTAACCAGCTGTCGCCCTCTGCTCCTCTCACGGCTGTTTGGGAAAAACTACTACTCCCAGAATCTCTCAGGTCAGGACTTGATGGGAGGTGTAGTTTCAGGACCAGCTGGGAGAGCTACAGGCTGCAATAGCACCACGTCTGGTAAGTTTACAGGTCACCCTATAATCCTACGGCCGAGGCAACAGCAGGTACAAGGTTATCACCTAGTGACTGATCCTACAAGATACAGAATTCTACAAATTATACTTATTTAATATGTGTATAATATATATGTATGCATATGTATATTTTATATATTTAATATATTTGTTTAAGATATATCTCAAATAAATATATATTAAATATATAAAATAAAAAATATAATTTTTTATTAATATATTAAATATATAGTAATAAAAATATTTATATGATTTATTATATATATTCAATATAAAGAGTAAAATTAAATTCTATATATTGCTCTAAAATAAATATGTTGAATATATTAATATTTATATTATTTATATATATATATATATATATATATATATATAAAATAAATGTATATTAATATATTCAACATTTATTTTAGAGCTATATAGAATTTTATTTTACTCTTTATATTGAATATATATAATATGTATTAAATAAATCATGTATTACCATATATTTAATATATTAATTTAAAAAAATTATTTTATATATTTAATATATATTAATTTGAGATATATCTTAAACAAATATATTAAATATATAAAATAATTTTTTTTTACTTTATATATTAAATATGAGAATAGATATTTAGCATTTTTTTTTCAATGCATTACTACATATCCAATCATTTAGAGGTTATATCATTATGGAGCAATTGCATATGAACCGCTGTCAGGAGGATCATTGTCCATCTCTATGGCCAGCTAGGTCTATTCTCATCTACCAAAATGTCAGCCACTTCAACACATTAAAGCGGTGGTCTCCAAAGTGTGGACCTCCAGCTGTTGCACAACTACAACTCTCGGCATGCTATGACTTCAGGCATGCTGGAAGTTGTAGTTTTGCAACATCTGGAGGTCAAGACCACTGCATTAAAGGCTTAGCAGGCTGATTGTCTAGTTTTGCAGTCTTGATCTCATGGCCTGTCACCTGCTGCAAAACCACAACTCCCAGCATGCCATATGCATTTTGCAAAAGCAGAAGATTAACAGGTAAGAGGTCGCTGGTCTACGGTTTGGCATAGGAGTGAAATACCTCAAACTCACAAAGGCGGAAAGCGATGGCACTAGAATTTTGGCGGAGAAGATTCAATGGCACAAAGAAGGGGGGGAAAAAAAAAAAAAATAAGAGTGCAATGGCGGGCAACACTAGTTCTTATAGGATACATTTTTGGCAACAGGGAATTAAAGGAAACGACTCCAAGACTCCAGCTCCAATCTCCACCCTTCACTTCTGCGCAAGTTCCAGCCAGCAGTGTCACCGGCAATACATCCAATCGGCAATAGTCAAGCCATGACTAAGGGTCGTTAGGACCCGAAACACGTCGTTATCTCTGTATCATGTATCTGTGGATTTAATAAAGTATCCAGCATTTCACTTGCTGTTTAGGAACATTTTGTCTTCGTGTTTTTCAACCAGGGTGCCTCCAGCTGTTGCAAAACTACAACTCTCAGCATGCCCAGACAGCCGAAGGCTGTCTGGGCATGCTGGGATTTGTAGTTTTGCAACAGCTGTAGGTACCCTCGTTGAAAAACAATGCCCTAGACCCTAGAGGGTTAACACTTACTACTTATACAGTGACCCATAGCTTCCTGTAGGAGAGGTTTCGGCAGGTGTACAGACGGTCACCCAGCTTTCCAAGAAACCGATAAGAATGAAGAAACTGCTGATTCCATAGTATAAAATATATGCCTCCATTTTAATACCGTCATACTATTGCTGCAATTGACGCCCAATTACCCATCTGCACATTCAATGGAAACCCGCTAAAACCCACTTCTCTCCATCTGTTGGAGAACTACAAGCCAAAGGCTGTCAGGGCATGCTGGCACTTGTAGTGTTGCCTCGGTTTTGAGACTGCTGCAGTAGAGAGTGTGCTACATGACATGCACATGTTACTCTATAAAAACCCATCTGCTCTCATAAACCGAAAACGTTATTTATGACCCAGGAACGAAGACGCCAAAAATCCCCATCGCCGACGAGCGGTCATGTGACCCGCTTCCTGTTCAGCACTTTACAGCGCCACTAATGAGCACTTAGCGTCACACTTCCAGAAGCTTTTAACGCTTAATGGCCCTAAGAAAAGGGATATTGTTGCAAAAAAAAAAAAAAAAGATTTAAGAAAAAAAATAAAATAAATGACATATCCGGAGGCTAATTTGCCTCCTCTCCCAACACACACATTTGTGGGCTTCTTCTGAAACACTCCGGCTAATGCCCATAATGAAATTATCACTTACATTACACTCTACCCCCATCATTAAAATTGCATGATATTTACTAAGCGATCTCAGCTGTTGTCTCTATTACATGACAAATAGAACCGGCGTTGGGTGCGGACACCTCCACCATTGAGCAGCTAGCAATGCCAAACATTCTTGCAGAAACAGCACCACTCCTATCCTCCTGCTAGGTGTGGTATTACAGCACAGCACCCCTTGTCCAGCGGGACTAAAATCTACTAGAGCAACAGATACAATGGCCTAAATCTGTCAATCTGTCTAAGAGGCGTTGCTAAGCGGGGGCTAATGGGGCTGAAGTCCCAGGGCTGGCTGAAACTAAAGTTGCCTGGCTTTGCCCATGATAACCAATTACAGCTCAGTTTTCACTTCTATGAAGTTGAATACAAGGGGTAAGTCTTCAACTTGGGGTTAATACTATAGAGCATTGTCCCCAACCATGGTGCATCCAACTGTTGCAAAACTACAACTTCCAGTATGCCCGGACAGCCAACGGCTGGCCGGGCATACTGAGAGTTGTAGTTTTGCAACAGCTGGAAGACCACAGTTTGCAGATCAGTGGCCCCACTTACCTCAATCAGGCCTAAGCTGTATACAAAAACTGGGCGCATAAACTGGACCCACCATAGAACAGGGCTTGGAAAGTGATATCTGAGCTGGTAATAGATTATTAGGGAATTCTGTGGGGTCCTTATCTATAAGTCAGAGAGGAGAGAATGTACAAAGGGAATCTCTTGCCCAGTCCTGCATTACACAAACAACCCACTGATTTGAATGGACAAGGTGTAATACCTCACTGGCCCTGTGGTGGCACTGTAGGGAAACTGAACACTTGCTGCCAAGGCTTTACACCCAGATCGCAAATGATCGCTGGGGGGTTTCCTGTGATAAGTGATCAGCTTATTGTAAGGGGACCCTTCTAACAGGAAGCCAAAAACAGACACCTCCATCTAAAAAGAGTACAATATAGGAGTTTACAATCATTTACGGCACTCTGTGCTGCATACAGATATGACTATAAAATGCATTGGGGTGAAGGCAATACGTTAATGTCCTACATCGCTCGGCGCTTACATACGGATCCTTTGTTACATTTCTGTTCAGGTGATAATCCTATCTATAGTAATAAAACATAAGATTCCAGAAGCCAACATCAAGACAGTAAAGTTACATACAATAATCAGGAACAGTCCCGATTTTGGTGGGACAACATGGTGAAATGAGCCATTAATATTATTAAAAAAAATAATAAAAAATAAAAGGGTTTGTGCAAACTCCACCCAAAAGTGCCCATTTGGGGCATTCCCATGGGTGATGCAATATTCTAATTCACAAGGGTGAGGGTTATATGTCCTGTTTTTGGCAAGTATGCAACAAGTCAGTGGATGGCAACATGTATCGCGAAACTACAACTCCGATCAGCCAAAGGCAACAGCAGAAAGCCACGGGATGGGGGAAAGTGCAATATGTGTTTTAAAGGGGGCACTCCGCACCTAGACATCTATCCCCTATTTAAAGGTTAGGGAATAAGATGTCTGATTGCGGGGGTCCCACAGCTAGGACCCCGGCGATCTCTAAGCAGCACCTGGCATTTATTTAGAACACTGGGTGCAGACAGCGGAGGTCGCAACTTCCCAGCCACGCCCCTCGTGATGTCGCGCCACATCCCCTCAATGCAAGTCTATGGGAGGCTGCCATGCCCCTTCTTATAGGCTTGCATTGACGGGATGTGGCGTGATGTCACAACCCCCCGCCGCCTGTTCCAAACGCTAGTGCAGCAAAGTACCCCTTTAAAACGAAGGGAAAATTGCTGCATAAGGCCAGGGCCACGCTGAAATGTTGTGTAGCGCTACAACTTTATTGTAATTATCAAGCTCCAGCTGCAGCCCAAAGCAATACATTGAGCTGTACACGATCCTGCAGACTGCAGCTGGGACTCTATAGTTAAAGATCAGTAGCGCTAAAAAAAAGTGGCCGTGTAGCCCTGGACTAAATCCACTGATCAGTAGCAAAGAGTAATTCATGATGAGATATTATAAGAGTCAATGAATATGTCCCCCATGTCGTGGCTTTGCACCTGTAACAGAGCTACAGCTCCCACAATGTGGAAAATTGAGGAATAGTGGGTTCACCGCGGCAAATAACCTTTCAAAAGAAATATATCAAAACAAGCAACAGTTCAACACCTTGTAAAGCCCAAAACTAACAGGAGTTATATAATAAAGAAGATACCTGAATTACAAGGCTGAAGTGTTAAATCAATACCAAAGAAACCCAGTGAAAGGTACAAGTCCCCTGATGATCCCAAAACTATTCAGGTGAAACGCGCTTGAATGTTTGTGCTGTACATGGTTTTATTTTACTTGCACAGTGTTTTATTGGTATTAAGTTAAAAGCACACTCTGTAACTTAGGTGAGTTAATACTAAAGTGCAAGGTAAAAGTTAAATAAACAGAACCATGTACAACACAAACATCCCCTGATCATCCTGACACCATCCGGGGGAAGTGTGTTGGAACATTTTTGTGATTTTGTTTCTTTTACTTGTACCTTTCACTGGGTTTCATTGGTAATACATTAACACTTCAGCCCTGTATTTTGGTACATTAAAACCAATGAAACCCAGTGCAAGGTATGAGCATAGTAAACAAAACTGTCTACAGTACAAATGCCCCAACGTGTTTCACAAATATGGGATCATCAGAGGTTTTTACTCGTACCTTGCACTGGGTTTCATTGGTAATACATTAACACTTCAGCCCTGTATTTTGGTACATTAATACCAATGAAACCCAGTGCAAGGTATGAGCCTAGTAAAAACTGTCTCCAGCACAAACGCCCCAACGTGTTTCACAAATATGGGATCATCAGAGGTTTTTACTCGTACCTTTTTTTTTCTTTTTTAATTAGTATTGACTTAACACCTCAGCCCCGTAATTTAGGCATCTTCTTTAGAATATACATCTATATCTTTGGACTTAAAGAATAGGTCTTGAACTGCTGCTTGCTTTTCATATATTTCTTTTTAGAGGGTTATTATCTTATACAGTCTTATTGGCACTTTTTAAACAGGTACAAATAAAAGCTACACTTTAGAATTATGCAAAAGTGTTTTGTTGTTCAGCAGGCGCAGTCCGTGATATCTTTCGGTGAAAACTGGAGCCAATATGGTGACCAGATGGGTCGAAAAGGTCCAATTTACAACTTACTAAAAACAATTTTAACTTTATCCACCACTTACAGCCCCCCAAGTCCAAACCCAGCCATCAGATGCAGATTTCAGTTTTGGGAAGATGCCAATTTAAATTTTTATTTTTTTTTTTTTAAAGGGCTAGACGCTGCAAAAGTATAGAACAACAATCATGGTGTTTGTCAAGCAGGATGAGAAAAAAATAAAAAATAAAAAAAACTTTTTTGTACAATTTCGTTTTTGTACAATTTCTTTCACTTTGTAATTCACGAATGCAGTGTTTACCCACTAGGGTGCCTCCAGCTGTTGCAAAACTACAACTCCCAGCATGCCCGGACAGCCATCGGCTGTCCGGGCATGCTGGGAGTTGTAGTTTTGCAACAGCAGGAGGCAAACTTGTTGGGATACTCTGCCCTAGCCCTCCTCCATTTAAAAAAAAAAAAAAAAAAAATCTCCATATTTCTTAAAGGGGACAGTACCCCTAAAAACTAACAGGTACAAATCTATAATGAAGATGTTTATGTATTTGATATGTATGGTGGGTGCGCGCCAAACTGCGATATGTGATGCGTTTTTACAAAAGGAGAGGGAGGGGCATTGTAGAGGGGGCGGGGTTTCAGTTTCAAAATCCAGACTGCATATGATAAAGTAAAAAGCACAGACCGTCAAACTGAGCAGATTCCACAGAAAGCAATAATAATATAAAAAAAAATATTATAATAATTATCAAAAAAAAATAAAAAAAATAAGCAAATTGTGCT
The DNA here is from genome assembly GCF_029499605.1 of Hyla sarda. Taxonomy (NCBI): domain Eukaryota; kingdom Metazoa; phylum Chordata; class Amphibia; order Anura; family Hylidae; genus Hyla; species Hyla sarda. The sequence continues at coordinate 17,600,993 of NC_079195.1, forward strand.
CAAATAATACAGTGATTCACCCCGACTGTAAACATTAAAATGATATAATAAGTTAAAGCCGATATAACTCAGAAGCAGATACAGGTTCGTAAAGGTGACTGACCAGAAAGGGGGGAGAAAAAAATAAAAATAAAAAAAATAAAAAATAAAAATAAAAGATTTACTCTGAATTCATCGTTTGTTGCAATTTTTGAATTTTTTTTGTTTTGTTTTAACACCATATGATAAATTGGGCTCCAATAGTAACAAAGGAACAGAAACTGTGATAACTGTCCAAAAAAACAACAAAAAAAATAAAAAAATAAAATAAAATAAAACATTACTATCAGCGACTCAAAAACCGTGCTGGAAATTCAGATAACAATGACCTTAAATTTAAAAAAGAAAAAAAAAAGAAAAAAATAAGAAAAAAATAAGAAAAATATACAGTATATATATATACATATACAAAAAATACACCAAATTCAGCAAAGGGAAAAAAAAATAAAAAAATTCGGACAAGCAAATTGAATTTTTCTTACATAATAAAAAAAAATCTAAATGGCTATGATTCCTCTATTAGCAAAAACACATAATGCAGTCTTATTAAATTTGCCTTTTTTTTCATTACATATACATATTTCATTTATATATATATTTATATATAAACCTATATATCTATATCGTCCGGCCTTGTCCCGGGGTATATAGATATATACATTGACACGACAAGAATGCGGTTTGTACAGTGTATGGGACGTGGGGGAGGGGTGGGGGGGCTTGCATTATCAGACCATGGCACGATAAGGACCTTGCATTTTCAGGAACTGAATGATGAAGGAGGGACCCCCGGCCACGATCTGCGGGGGGAGGTGGCTGAGGGGACAGTTCTCGATACTCATGATTGACAGCTTGCTGCACAGCGCCAGCTCGAAGGGCAGGCCGTGTAAATTGGGGTTGTCGTTCAGATACAGCTCCTCGAGGTTCTCCAATGTACCTGCAAGAAAAGGACAAAGACTCGGACATACACAACTGCTCCAAGATGTCAAATCTGTGGTCTTACATAGGACTGCATGTCACATCTACATTATCTGTACTGAATTATAACTAATCTGTGGGGTTACATAGGACTGCAGGTAACAGCTACTACAGTGGTCTCAAACTACGGCCCTCCAGACATTGCAAAACTTCAACTCCCAGCATGCCCGGACAGCCGTTGGCTGTCCGGGCATGCTGGGAGTTGAAGTTTTGCAACATCTGGAGGGCCGCAGTTTGAGACCACTGGTCGTCTACATTATCTGTATTCAGAGTTATCACTGTTATCTGTGGTGTTACATAGGACTGCAGGTCACATCTACTACATTATCTGTACTCAGAGAGTTATCACTGTTATCTGTGGTGTTACATAGGACTGCAGGTCACATCTACTACATTATCTGTACTCAGAGAGTTATCACTGTGTTATCTGTGGTGTTACATAGGACTGCAGGTCACATCTACTACATTATCTGTACTCAGAGAGTTATCACTGTGTTATCTGTTGTGTTACATAGGACTGCAGGTCAGATCTATACATTATCTGTACTCAGAGAGTTATCACTGTGTTATCTGTGGTGTTACATAGGACTGCAGGTCACATCTACTCCATTATCTGTACTCAGAGTTATCACTGTGTTATCTGTGGTGTTACATAGGACTGCAGGTCACATCTACTACATTATCTGTACTCAGAGAGTTATCACTGTGTTATCTGTGGTGTTACATAGGACTGCAGGTCACATCTATACATTATCTGTACTCAGAGTTATCACTGTGTTATCTGTGGTGTTACATAGGACTGCAGGTCACATCTATACATTATCTGTACTCAGAGTTATCACTGTGTTATCTGTGGTGTTACATAGGACTGCAGGTCACATCTATACATTATCTGTATTCAGAGAGTTATCACTGTTATCTGTGGTGTTACATAGGACTGCAGGTCACATCTATACATTATCTGGTGATCCTGTAGTTCCTGTGACCGCTCCTCACACCCCTTTATATCTCATCGCTCGGCCCTGGATACGTCACTCACCAATTTCCTCTGGAAGATGCGTCAGGAGATTTTCCCCGAGTCCCAGGTGCGTCAGGTTTATTAGGTGACCGATTCCTCTCGGCAAAGTTGTCAGCTGGTTGTTTGTGAGAACCAATTTCTAAGAGGAAAGAATTTTAAGGCTTCATTATAAACATCTTTTGGTTTCAACACCTATATCAGTGTTTCCCAACCAGGGTACCTCCAGCTGTTGCAAAACTACAACTCCCAGCATGCCCGGACAGCCAAAGGCTGTCCGGGCATGCTGGGAGTTGTAGTTTTGCAACAGCTGGAGGCACCCTGGTTGGGAAATACTGGACTACATAATGCACACTCACTATCACTATTCCTATAGCACCATCTGTTTTATTCCAGCACAGCTGTATTCATATGTTTCAATACTGTAACTGGGTCATGTGATCACCAGTCTGACACAGAAAATCACTGTTTTTCATGGGTCAGAAGAAGTGGTCAGTCCTAGGTCAGATGACTCCCTGTCAACTACAGGATGACATCACCACCTATCAGATCCCTCCTGACTCACAGACCCCTCACAGCTCTATCTGTTTACTGCTGCTGCTATCTCTATGGGGTTAGGATATATAGTTGTTATAACCTCTCCTCCAGCTCTATCTGTATACTGCTGCTGCTATCTCTATGGGGTTAGGATATATAGTTGTTATAACCTCCCCTCCAGCTCTATCTGTATACTGCTGCTTTCTCTATAGGATTAGGATATATAGTAGTTATAAACCTCCCATCTAGCTTTATCTGTATACTGCTGCTATCTCTATGGGATAAGAATATATAGTAGTTCTACACCTCCCCTCCACTTCTATCTGTATACTGCTGCTATCTTTATGGGATCAGGATGTATAGTAGTTATACACCTCTCCTCCAGCTCTATCTGTATACTGCTGCTGCTATCGCTATGGGATCAGGGTATATAGTAGTTATACACCTTCACTCCCAGCTCTATCTGTATACTGCTGCTATCACGATGTGATGGGGATATATAGTAGTTATACACCTCCCCTCCAGCTCTATCTGTATACTGCTGCTATCACTATGTGATGGGGATATATAGTAGTTATACACCTCCCCTCCAGCTCTATCTGTATACTGCTGCTATTTCTATGTGATGGGGATATATAGTAGTTATACACCTCCCCTCCAGCTCTATCTGTATACTGCTGCTATCTCTATGTGATGGGGATATATAGTAGTTATACACCTCCCCTCCAGCTCTATCTGTATACTGCTGCTATCTCTATGTGATGGGGATATATAGTAGTTATACACCTCCCCTCCAGCTCTATCTGTATACTGCTGCTATCTCTATGTGATGGGGATATATAGTAGTTATACACCTCCCCTCCAGCTCCTGTATACTGCTGCTATCTCTATGTGATGGGGATATATAGGTGCGCTGTTACCTGCAGGTCTTTCAGATAGGCAATCTCATTGGGCAGTGACTCCAGTTTGTTTTCCTCCAGATCCAGCTCCCGCAGTTTGCGCAGATTTCCGATACCGTGCGGAAGCTTCTTAAGCAGATTGTTTGACAGGATTAAGACCTGCAGGAAGAATCAGTCAGCGGGATCTGAAGAGGGCGACTACCTAAGAAAGGGACCTACCTCAATAGAAAGGGACCTACCTCAATAGAGACCAGGCCGGACACGTCCTCTGGGATCTTGGTCAGCTGGTTAGTAGCCAGGTTCAGCTCTACCATACTTGTCCACGTCCCAAAGTCCAGGGGTAGAGACGTCAGCTGATTGTCCTGCGGGGGGGAGACAGAGACTATAAATCATCTTTCCTCCTTTCATGCACAGAAACTTCTAAAACAAATCTGCAAAACGGGAATTCGCCCCTTGTGACAGTAATAATGTACAGTAAGTGAACGCAGATCTACATATAAATGGGCCCCAAGATGGGAGTCCTGCAATGTCTATGGTGGGGGTAACATCCACACCGCTCTAGTCAGGCGTCAATTAACCCTTTCAGATTATTTCATTTTTATTTTTTTTGTCTTCCCACATTCAAAGTTTTGGTGGATTCATAAGGTTTAGCTATTTGCAGGTCAAGTTCTATTTTGGAGTGTAGATATGTGTAAAAATATTTTTACAAAAATTGATTTCAGTAGCCGGGGGCCGCTAATATCCAGCATGCAGTGCTCCAGACTCCTGCCCGCTCCATACTCTGCAGCCCCCAGCTGTTCTCAGTAGCCGGGGGCCGCTAATATCCAGCATGCAGTGCTCCAGACTCCTGCCCGCTCCATACTCTGCAGCCCCCAGTAGCCGGGGGCCGCTGCTAATAGCCAGCATTCGGCGATCGTCGCGGCTGGCTATTAACCCTTTAGATCGCCGCTGTCAAAGCTGACAGCGGCATTTAAAGGGATCTGTGAATGCTCCCTGGTGGGCTAGTGGGGTGGATCGCCCCCATCCCCCCCCGCTGCGCGATTACGGGCGGGCGATCCACTGTGGAGGTAGCTGGAGGACTTACCTCTGCTTCCCTGCTCTCCGTGGCTCTGTCATTGATAGATCCTGGCCGGACCAGGCTCTATCAATGGATCGCAGATAAATGGAGTTCAATAGAACTTTATTCATCTGTCTGAGGAATCTAATGATTCCTAAAAGACTAATAAAGTGTATAAAAAAATTAACTTAAAGTTTTAATAAAAGTGTAAAAGACATTGTTTTTTTTTAGACAGAATCGGGATATATCGCGATGTATCGTCACCTAGACGGTATCACGATATATCGGGATATATCGAATCGCCACACTGGTATCACGATTCGAATCGCCAAATTATTGGCGATTCACATCCCTAATATATATAAATATACAAACACACACACATCTATATCTATATACACATACATATCTATCTATATACACATTTTTTTTTATATATATATATTTATTTTTATTTATTTATTTTCATATATTTACACACACACACTTAAAAAAAATTTTTTTTATATATATATATATTTTTTTAAAACAATGCAGCACTACTTCACCATTAGATGCCCGATGCTAGCGCCCCGACTCGATCAAAGTCCATGTAATAGAAAACAATGGCGCAGCACTCCAAAATTGCAAAAAAGTATAGAAATTTATTCCTTCATGTCAAAATTTAAAGCAACGTTTCAGCTCCCCACTGGAGCTTTTTTCAAGCATGCTTGAAAAAAGCTCCAGTGGGGAGCTGAAACGTCGCTTTAAATTTTGACATGAAGGAATAAATTTCTATACTTTTTTTGCAATTTTGGAGTGCTGCGCCATTGTTTTCTATATATACAGACACACACTCACATTAAGAATAAATAAAAATATTTTCTTCACTTTCTAACTCACGAGTGCAATGATTCCCAACCATGGTGTCTTCAGCTGTTGCAAAACTACAACTCCCAGCATGCCCGGACAGCCAATGGCACACTGTTTGGGAAAAATTGCACTAGTGAATATTAACTTGTCCAGTATTTTTAGCCAAAAACAGGAATGGATCCAAAACAGTGCAAATATTTCCATGACCGTTTTCTCTGCATCGGTTCTACTCGTGGTTTCGGCTAAGAAATAGTGTGTGTGTGAACCCAGCCTAAGGGGACTATACTGCATGCATAGGAAATCAAATCTGGACGTGACGCTGGAGGCTGCACTTTACTGCACAGGTGACATTGACCATGCTGGGACCCCTGCGATCGGGAGAATAGGGACCATAGTCTCCAATGGGAATGGAACGGTGGGTATTACCATAGCAAGTATACAATATAGAAGCGGCAGCGTTGGGGGTTCCACCAACCAGCTGATCTGTTGGGGTGACCAGAGTCAGACATCCCCTACCCACTGATTTGACATTTATGACCTATCCTAAGAAGTCCCCGAAGAGCGCATCAAGGAATTACATCACAAACAATAACATTAAAGGGGTATCAACTGGCTCCAGAAAGGTAAACAGATTTGTAAATTACTTCTACTAAAAAAAAAATCCTAATCCTACCAGTACTTATCAGCTGCTGAAGTTGAGTTGTTCTTTTCTGTCTGACCACAGTGTTCTCTGCTGACACCTCAGTCTGTCTCAGGAACTGTCCAGAGCAGGAGAGGTTTGCTATGGGGATTTGCTCCTGCTCTGGACAGTTCCTGACATGGACAGAGGTGGCAGCAGAGAGCACTGTGGTAAGACTGGAAAGAACTACACAACTTCCTCTGGAGCATACTGCAGCTGATAAGTATTAAAAGGATTATGATTTTTTTTAATAGAAGTAATTTACAAATCTGTTTAACTTTCTAGAGCCAGTGGATATGAAAAAAATAAGTTTTTCACCGGAGTACCCCTTTAAAAGGAGTACTGGGATGTTAGACACTTATACCCTGTCCGCAGGATAGGGGATAAGTGCATGATCGGGAGCGGTCCACAGCTCTGAGCGGCTAATACGCGTGTCATCCACCTCACTGAGGTCGACGACACGCCGCCTCCATACAGCTCTATGGGAGAGGCGGGGATGCACGAATGCTGCCGCCTCTCCCATAGAGATACATGGAGGGAGCGTGTAGGTCACGGTGACATGCTGCGGCCGACGCGCCTCCTGCACAGGAGAGTCGCGGTCCTGTACCGGTCCTGTGCGGGGGGTCCCAGCAGATAGGAAATAAGTGTCTAACACTGCAGATCTCCTTTAAAGGGGTACTCCGGTTTACTATTTTATTATTTTTTTTAAAGGGTACCTTTCATCAAAAAAACTTTTGATATATTATAGATAAATGAATGCAGAATAACTTTACAATTGCATGTTATTAAAAAATATTCTTCTTTCTATTTAATTTTCCACTTTGAAAAAATGACCACTAGGGGTCTCCCTACCAGTCCTTTTTTTTTTTTTTTTATAGATTTCAGACTCATGCAGGAGTCCTAAATCTCAAACTGCAGCCGGAACACAGACAAACTCAGCACTGCACACAGGGAGCAGTGCTGAGCTTGTCTGTGTCCCAGCACTAGTCTGAGCTTTAGGACTCCAGCATGAGTCTGAAATCTATAAAAAAAGGACTGGTAGGGAGACCCCTAGTGGTCATTTTTTCAAAGTGGAAAATTAAATAGAAAGAAGCATATTTTTTAATAACATGCAATTGTAAAGTTATTCTGCATACATTAATCTATAACATATCAAAAGTTTTTTGGATGAAAGGTACCCTTTAAAATCAACTGGTGCCAGAAAGATAAACAGATTTGTAAATTAGTACAACAATAGGAGACGTAGGTGCACTCACCGCAGAGTTAAGACTGTCGCATCTCGGTGTCCGGTAGCCGGGTCACGGCATTTGGCGCTGGTATCTTGTGGCGCTCAGAGGCTTGTAGCCTCTGAGCGCCACAAGATACCAGCGCCAAATGCCGTGACCCGGCTACCCGACATCGAGATGCGACAGTCTTAACTCTGCGGTGAGTGCACCTACGTCTCCTATTGTTGTACTAGTTGATACTTCATATCTTGTACGTGCACCCCGCAGGAGACTGGTATCGGAGGTCACCGCGGACCTTGCTGCAGACGCCATTAGGTGATATTGTTCCCCATGTGTGCTCTACCTGCACCTCTACCTTGAGATTTGTAAATTACTTCTATTGAAAAAAAAAATCTTAATCCTTCCAGTACTTTTTAGAGGCTGTACACTACAGAGGAAATGCTGTTCTTTTTGAATTTCTCTTCTGTCACGACCAAAGTGCCCTCTGCTGACCTCTGCTGTCCATTTTAGGAACTGTCCAGAGCAGCGTATGTTTGCTATGGGGATTTTCTCCTGCTCTGGACAGTTCAGCAGAGAGCACTGAAGAGAAATCCAAAAAGAAAAGCATTTCCTCTGTAGTATACAGCTGCTAATAAGTACTGGAAGGTTTAAGATTTTTTTAATAGAATTAATTTATCAATCTGTTTAATTTTCTGGCACCAGTTGATAAAAAAAAAAAAAAAGTTTTCCAGAGAAGTACCCCCCCCCCCCCCCCTTTTAAGATAAAGACAATGTCAGGCATGGACTCACCTTCATGTTCAGCTTACTTAATACTTTAGCTCTGGAGAAAATTCCAAACGGGATTTTATTGATGCGATTATGCTCCATATTGAGGGAGTAAATAGTGGAAAACTGGGAGGGACCCCCCACGGGGTAAGACTGGAAACAGTTCCTGGCCAGGGTGAGGCTGGTCACTTTCACTAGGCTGGAGAGGAGGCCCTGGGGGTAGGAAACAGACACAGAAGGGTTAAACAGCGCCAGAGACTTCACAAAATGTAATGAATAAGGACTCTATAAAAATTTCTAATATCGTTTTTGGCTTTCATGTCATCACCATTTTCAAGAACTCTGCTTGATCTCAGGGAATGGAATCCTTTATTTACATTCAGAGACATAAAAAACGTGGAGCCGATCGTGTCTCTAGAACAATGGTTCCCAACCAGGGTGTCTCCAGCTGTTGCAAGATTACCACTCCCAACATGCCCAACACAACATGCTGAGAAACGCAGAGGGAGTCGCAGTCTTGCAACAGCTGGAGGCACACTGGTTGGGAAACCCTGCAGTCTAGCAGGTAGGAGCGATCAACCAAGATATCCAGGACATGAGAGAAGACGATTCGGGTGTCTGCCGAGTATGTTCTACTGCAGTACACTGTAACAAACCCTCTGCTGTGTAATCGATAACAAGGCCAGGATAGGTTTTTGCTGCACTGAATAGAACAGTAAAATGTTTTATTAGGTAATAAAGCAAAGTATAAGACATAAAATGGCACAAAAGTATTTCCATTATACTTTGCTTTTTGCACTTCTTATAACTCTGCTTGCTGGCAGTGAAGAGAGACATTTGTTTACATCAGTGGGCTGCAAACCTAGAAACACCTAATTATTCTCACAGCAGAGGGTTTGCTACAAGTGCATCTAGTTTAGCATATCTTCAGTACGTGTTAATGCGTGTCTGAGCGCAGTGGTCTCAAAACTTTGGACCTCCAGCTGCTGCAAAACTACAACTCCCAGCTGGAGGGGAGGTTTATAACTACGATATATCCTAATCCCAAAGAGATAGCAGCAGTATATAGATAGAGCTGGAGGAGAAGTTATAACAACTAAATATCCTAACCCCATAGAGATAGCAGCAGCAGTATACAGATAGAGCTGTGAGGGGGGGTCTGAGATTCAGGAGGGAACTGACCTAGGAAGTCATCTGACCTAGGACTAACCACTTCTTCTGACCCATGAAACACAGTGATTTTCTGTGTCAGACTGGTGATCACATGACCCAGCTACAGTACTGAAACGTATGAATACAGCTGTGCTGGAATAAAACAGATGGCGCTATAGGGATAGTGATAGTGAGTGTGCATTATATAGGTCAGTGTGTGCCAACCAGGGTGCCTCCAGCTGTTGCAAAACTAAAAACTCCCAGCATGCCCGGACAGCCTTTGGCTGTCCGGGCATGCTGGGAGTTGTAGTTTTGCAACAGCTGGAGGTCTAAAGTGTGAAGAACTAGGTCATCTCCATATAGAAAATGTTAAAGGGGTACTCCACTGGAAAACATATTCTTTTAAATCAACTGGTGCCAGAAAGCTAAACAGATTTGTAAATTACTTCCATTAAAAAAATCTTAATCCTTCCAGTACTTATCAGCTGCTGTATGCTCCACAGGAAGTTCTTTTATTTTTGAATTTCTTTCCAGTCTGACCACAGTGCTCTCTGCTGACACCTCTGTCCATGTCAGGAACTGTCCGGAGCAGGAGAGGTTTGCTTATGGGGATTTGCTCCTACTGTGAACAGTTCTTAAAATAGACAGAGGTGTCAGCAGAGAGCACAGAAAGGAAATTCAAAAAGAAAAGAACTTCCTCTGTAGTATACAGCCGCTGATAAGTACTGGAAGGATTAAGATTTTTAAATAGAAGTAATTTACAAATCTGTTTAACTTTCTGACACCAGTTGATAAAAAAAAAAAAAATGTTTTGCACCGGAGTACCCCTTTAACACTGCCCACCCACTGCAAAATTAGCGCAAAGTCCAGTTAACTCTTTAATCTCCAAAGAATTCATATGTCTCTCCCAGCCACTCCTGAGAGGGGAATGCAGAAAATCTAGCAGCATTTAACCCCATAATTGCTCTCCAGAGGCCAATAAGAAAGGAGGGGGGGACGGGGGGGACCGGAATAAAAAAATCTGCAAAATATTTTTCATCTCTAACGGCAGATCTGTCAAACTGGGAAAGGGTTAAACGTGAAGCGATGGCGAAACCTTTTAGCCCACAAAAAAAAAAAAAAAAAAAAAAAGTGTACGAGAGGGGGAGGACGAGAAGGAATAAGAGCGCTCCCCGTCTGGAGCAGCAGCTCGAGCGTTTGGGTGTGTTTATAGAGAGGAAGAATTGTTGGCAATTGCTGCAATCATGACTAATGTAATCGCTGAAGATTCTACTCCCGGGGTTGTCACTAAGCGTTACACGGCAGGAGCGCAGAGAACCTGAGAGCGCAAAAGATAATAACGTGTAAAGGGGTACTCCGGTGAAAAACTTTTTTTTATTTTATTTTTTTATCAACTGGTGCCAGAAAGTTAAACAGATTTGTAAATCACTTCTATAAAAAAATCTTAATCCTTCCTGTACTTATTAGCTGCTGAATACTACAGAGGAAATTATTTTCTTTTTGAAACACAGAGCTCTCTGCTGACATGACCCCAGTGCTCTCTGCTGACATCTCTGTCCATTTTAGGAACTGTCCAAACCAGCATATGTTTGCTATGGGGATTTTCTCCTACTCTGGACAGTTCCTAAAATGGACAGAGATGTCAGCAGAGAGCACTGTGGTCATGATGTCAGCAAAGAGCTCTGTGTTTCAAACGGAAAAGAATTTCCTCTGTAGTATTTAGCAGCTAATAAGTACAGGAAGGATTAAGATTTATTAACAGAAGTAATTTACAAATCTGTTTAACTTTCTGGCACCAGTTGATTTTATTTTATTTTTTAAAGTTTTTCAACGGAGTACCCCTTTAATAGGAGCGTCTAATCTTCATAAACCAGATAGATGTAAGTGGGTTTGCAGATTCACGTAAACAAAAACGTAAAGGATTGAACAATGTTATAAAGTGTCGGCTAATGGCGACAATGAACGGGGCTGCAGCCGGCATTACCCAGGAGGTCTGGAGCGTCACTGTGAAGGGGAAAGAGGCTGCGGCGCTGAATCAGTGATCTGGTCACTATATACAAAAAATATTACACTCCAGATTACCCCAATGAGATCCGCGCTTCCACCACGTATCTTAACCCCTTAAGGACACAGACCATTTTGGGGCTACTCCAGTGAAAAACATTTTTTTTTTTTTTTTTTTTTTTAAATAAACTGGTGCCAGTAAGTTAAACAGATTTGTAAATTACTTCTACAAAAAATCTTAATCCTTCCAGTACTTATTAACTGCTGAATACTACAGAGGAAATTATTTTCTTTTTGGAACACAGAGCTCTCTGCTGACATCACGAGCACAGTGCTCTCTGCTGACATCTCTGTCCATTTTAGGAACTGTCCAGAGTAGGAGAAAATCCCCATAGCAAACATATGCTGCTCTGGACAGTTCCTAAAATGGACAGAGGTGTCAGCAATGAGCACTGTGCTCGTGATGTCAGCAGAGAGCTCTGTGTTCCAAAAAGAAAATAATTTCCTCTGTAGTATTCAGCAGCTAATAAGTACTAGAAGGATTAAGATTTTTTTAATAGAAGTAATTTACAAATCTGTTTCTGGCACCGGTTGATTTACAAATAAATAAATAAAAAATAAAAAAAAGTTTTCCACCGGAGTACCCCTTTAGGGACGCAGCCAATGTTATTTTTGCATTTTCCTTTTTTCCTCCTCGCCTTCTAAAAATCATAACTCTTTTATATTTTCATCCACACAATAATAAGAAGGCTTGGTTTTTTTTGAGCGACCAGTTGTCCTTTGTAATGACATCACTCACTTTACCATAAAATATATGGTGAAATAAATAAAAAAAAATACTATGTGTGGGGATATTGAAAAGAAAAACGCAATTTTGGAAGGTTTCGTTTTCACGTCGTACAATTTACGGAACAAATGACATGTTTTCTTTATTCTTTGGGTCAAAATGATTAAAATGATACCCATGATTACATACTTTTCTATAATTGTACCGCTTTAAAAAAATAAATAAATCCCAGACTTTTTACCCAAATAAGTGCGTTTAAAATCCCTCTATTTTAACGACCTATAACTTTTTCATTTTTAAGTATAAGCGGCGGTATGAAGGCTAATTTTTTTGTGCCGTGATCTGAACTTTTTGCTGAAACACCATTTGCATATATAAAACTTTTAATTATTTTTTGGGGGGAATTTTTTTGGGGGAATGACAAAAAAAAGCAGCAATTTTGGACTTTTGTTTTATGTTTACGCCGTTCACTGTACGGGATCAAAATGGGAAAAAGTGACAAATTACGTTTTTATTGGGGTAGGAGATTTTTTTTTTTTACACACTTTAATAGTCCCCATTGGGGACTATTTATATAGCAATCGTTCGATTGCTAATACTGTTCAGTGCTATGCATAGAGCATAGCACTGATCAGTGTTATCGGCGATCTTCTGCTCTGGTCTGCTCGATCTCAGACCAGAGCAGAAGACCAGTGGAGACAGACTGAGGCAGGTGAGGGGACCTCTGGGCACCATTATGGTTGATCAGATCTCGGCGGCAGCTCTGCAGGCGATCCGATCATCCATTTTAGTGACCGCATCTGTATTGATCACGGCATCTGAGGGGTTAATGGCACACATCAGTGCGATTGCGGATGTCCGCCATTACCGGCGGGTCCCTGGCGGCTGATAGCAGCCGAGACCGGTGCTCGCAGTCATGTACGGGACGTAAATGGTTCGTTAAGTACCAGGGCACCAGGACGTACATTTACGTCCTATGTCATTAAGGGGTTAAAATTAATATTCTGCATGTAAAATAACACTGTATATACACACAAGAGAAAAAGGAGTCATTTCACCAATTCATATAAATCATATATTTCTTTATTAAGTTGCATAAAAACAAGAGAGGAAACAATCCCCAAGGGGAGACGACACAAGTGGCAAAAAACAAAAAGGTGTCACTCCGAGCCCCTCCAGTAACCCTTAACAATATACAATTATGTAGTATTGCTGTCCCCAATAAAGTGCATATGCATAAATCAAGTAACAGGATACCTATATGTGCAATAATGCAAAACAGTACTAAAGTGCAACAATATTACATAGTAAAAAATAACACTATCCAGTGTCCCATAAGAAAAGTCAAAAGCAGCACCACAAGGTATATATACAAGATTAGAGGGTATACATACAAAAAATATCACAAGTAGGGAGGAGGAGGAGATCGGAGCGACACCACTAGTGGTGTCGCTCCGATCTCCTCCTCCTCCCTACTTGTGATATTTTTTGTATGTATACCCTCTAATCTTGTATATATACCTTGTGGTGCTGCTTTTGACTTTTCTTATGGGACACTGGATAGTGTTATTTTTTACTATGTAATATTGTTGCACTTTAGTACTGTTTTGCATTATTGCACATATAGGTATCCTGTTACTTGATTTATGCATATGCACTTTATTGGGGACAGCAATACTACATAATTGTATATTGTTAAGGGTTACTGGAGGGGCTCGGAGTGACACCTTTTTGTTTTTTGCCACTTGTGTCGTCTCCCCTTGGGGATTGTTTCCTCTCTTGTTTTTATGCAACTTAATAAAGAAATATATGATTTATATGAATTGGTGAAATGACTCCTTTTTCTCTTGTGTGTATATACAGTGTGGTTTTTGGGAGATCATAGAGCACATAATATACTTGGGTCAGTTCTATTGATTATTTCACCTAATGGTGGTTATCCACTAACATTATTATTAGACCCACAATCGAATACAGGTTTTTGTTGCATGTAAAATAAGAATATAACTACAATAATACTGCCTCCTATATACAAGAATATAACTAATATAATACTACTCCTATATACAAGAATATAACTACTATAATACTGCTCCTATATACAAGAATATAACTACTATAATACTGCTCCTATATACAAGAATATAACTACTATAATACTGCCTCCTATATACAAGAATATAACTACTATAATACTGCTTCCTATATACAAGAATATAACTACTATAATACTGCTTCCTATATACAAGAATATAACTACTATAATACTGCTCCTATATACAAGAATATAACTACTATAACACTGCTCCTATATACAAGAATATAACTAATATAATACTGCCTCCTATATACAAGAATATAACTACTATAATACTGCCTCCTATATACAAGAATATAACTAATAAAATACTGCTCCTATATACAAGAATATAACTACTATAACACTGCTCCTATATACAAGAATATAACTACTATAATACTGCCTCCTATATACAAGAATATAACTAATATAATACTACTCCTATATACAAGAATATAACTACTATAATACTGCTCCTATATACAAGAATATAACTACTATAATACTGCTCCTATATACAAGAATATAACTACTATAATACTGCCTCCTATATACAAGAATATAACTACTATAATACTGCTTCCTATATACAAGAATATAACTACTATAATACTGCTCCTATATACAAGAATATAACTACTATAACACTGCTCCTATATACAAGAATATAACTAATATAATACTGCCTCCTATATACAAGAATATAACTACTATAATACTGCCTCCTATATACAAGAATATAACTAATAAAATACTGCTCCTATATACAAGAATATAACTACTATAACACTGCTCCTATATACAAGAATATAACTACTATAATACTGCTCCTATATACAAGAATATAACTACTATAATACTGCTCCTATATACAAGAATATAACTACTATAATACTGCTCCTATATACAAGAATATAACTACTATAATACTGTCTCCTATATACAAGAATATAACTACTATAATACTGCCTCCTATATACAAGAATATAACTACTATAATACTGCTCCTATATACAAGAATATAACTACTATAATACTGCTCCTATATACAAGAATATAACTACTATAACACTGCTCCTATATACAAGAATATAACTAATATAATACTGCCTCCTATATACAAGAATATAACTACTATAATACTGCCTCCTATATACAAGAATATAACTAATAAAATACTGCTCCTATATACAAGAATATAACTACTATAACACTGCTCCTATATACAAGAATATAACTAATATAATACTGCCTCATATATACAAGAATATAACTACTATAATACTGCTCCTATATACAAGAATATATCTACTATAATACTGCTTCCTATATACAAGAATATAACTACTATAATACTGCTCCTATATACAAGAATATAATTACTATAATACTGCTCCTATATACAAGAATATAACTACTATAATACTGCTCCTATATACAAGAATATAACTAACTACTATAATACTGCTCCAATATACAAGAATATAACTACTATAATACTGCTCCAATATACAAGAATATAACTACTATAATACTGCTCCAATATACAAGAATATAACTACTATAATACTGCTCCTATATACAAGAATATAACTACTATAATACTGCTCCTATATACACGAATATAACTACTATAATACGGCTCCTATATACACGAATATAACTACTATAATACTGTCTCCTATATACAAGAATATAACTACTTATAATACTGCTCCTATATACAAGAATATAACTACTATAATACGGCTCCTATATACACGAATATAACTACTATAATACTGTCTCCTATATACAAGAATATAACTACTATAATACTGCCCCTATATACAAGAATATAACTACTATAATACTGCTCCTATATACAAGAATATAACTACTATAATACTGCCCCTATATACAAGAATATAACTACTATAATACTGCTCCTATATACAAGAATATAACTACTATAATACTGCCCCTATATACAAGAATATAAACTACTATAATACTGCTCCTATATACAAGAATATAACTACTATAATACTGCTCCTATATACAAGAATATAACTACTATAATACTGCTCCGATATACAAGAATATAACTAATATAATACTGTCTCCTATATACAAGAATATAACTACTATAATACTGCTCCTATATACAAGAAAATAACTACTATAATACTGCTCCTATATACAAGAATATAACTACTATAATACTGGCTCCTATATACAAGAATATAACTACTATAATACTGCTCCTATATACAAGAATATAACTACTATAATACTGCTCCTATATACAAGAATATAACTACTATAACACTGCTCCTATATACAAGAATATAACTACTATAATACAGCTCCTATATACAAGAATATAACTACTATAATACTGCTCCTATATACAAGAATATAACTACTATAACACTGCTCCTATATACAAGAATATAACTACTATAATACAGCTCCTATATACAAGAATATAACTACTATAATACTGCTCCTATATACAAGAATATAACTACTGTAATACTGATCACTATTCTGCTGGTGAGGTCACTGTGTACATACATTACATTACTTATCCTGTACTGATCCTGAGTTATATCCTGTATTATACTCCAGAGCTGTACTCACTATTCTGCTGGTGAGGTCACTATGTACATACATTACATTACTTATCCTGTACTGATCCTGAGTTATATCCTGTATTATACTCCAGAGCTGTACTCACTATTCTGCTGGTGAGGTCACTGTGTACATACATTACATTATTTATCCTGTACTGATCCTGAGTTATATCCTGTATTATACTCCAGAGCTGTACTCACTATTCTGCTGGTGAGGTCACTGAGTACATACATTACATTACTTATCCTGTACTGATCCTGAGTTATATCCTGTATTATACTCCAGAGCTGTACTCACTATTCTGCTGGTGAGGTCACTGTGTACATACATTACATTACTTATCCTGTACTGATCCTGAGTTATATCCTGCAGTTATGTGTTCCGGCTGCTCTGAACCTCTGGATGTAAACAATGTATAGGACGGTGAGTATATTGTATCTTCTTACCTCTGGTAAAGTGGATATATTGTTGTTCTCCAGGTTCAGCTCGTCCAGCTCGCTGCATTTCGCTAAGGACCGCGGTATTGCCGATAACCTGTTGTATCGCAGCCCAAGGCGGTTCAGGCTGGAAAGATTTCCTAAGAGAGAGAACAAAAGTATTGGATAAATGGAGTGAAAATCAACGCGGCTCCTGAATGACCTACGCCAAACACTGACCCATGTGACATCACTCAACGACCATGGAAAAGCCGCCATGTTTACTCACTAGCAAATACAAGGTACATTTACCACTGTGGAAACTCAACGAGAGCTGAGTGATCGATCAGATTCTGGTACATAAAGTGTTAATGTCCGTGGCGGCGGTATTGGCGCGGCGCTCATGTCTGCCAGACAAGACACTTAAAGCTCATTAAATATTTAATAACCACCAAAAAAAACCTAATAAAGTGTTAACATCAGAGGGTCTGTCTGCTCCGACATGAAGGAGAACAAGAAGTGACACGAATGCTTCAAAACACCAGAAAGTCGCTAATCCGGGTAACGAGGCCTTAAAGCCATGTCTCTCCCCCCCAATATTAGGATTGTCATTCCTCCTGGGGGGTTGTGACAGAATTAAAAGGCTGCAAATGTTGTACACGAGTGTTTTCCATTCAGTGTGCCTCCAGCTGTTGCAATACTACAACTCCCTGACAGCTCTAGCCTTTGGGAAGCCTTAGGCAAAAGTTAAACATAAGGCCCCAGTAAGTACAGATTAGAACCTCCCCCACTTGGTAGTAGCCCCAAAAGATAGGTAGGGAATCCCCCCCCAGGTATTAATCCCCCTTTATTAGGTAGAATCCCCCCTAGGTATGAATCCCCCTTTATTAGGTAGAATCCCCCCTAGGTATGAATCCCCCTTTATTAGGTAGAATCCCCCCTAGGTATGAATCCCCCTTTATTAGGTAGAATCCCCCCTAGGTATGAATCCCCCTTTATTAGGTAGAATCCCCCCTAGGTATGAATCCCCCTTTATTAGGTAGAATCCCCCCTAGGTATGAATCCCCCTTTATTAGGTAGAATCCCCCCTAGGAATGAATCCCCCTTTATTAGGTAGAACCCCCCCTAGGTATGAATCCCCCTTTATTAGGTAGAAGCCCCCAGTAGGTAGGCAATCCCCATATTAGGTAGAAGCCCCCAGTAGGTAGGCAATCCCCATATTAGGTAGAAGCCCCCAGTAGGTAGGCAATCCCCATATTAGGTAGAAGCCCCCAGTAGGTAGGCAATCCCCATATTAGGTAGAAGCCCCCAGTAGGTAGGCAATCCCCATATTAGGTAGAAGCCCCCAGTAGGTAGGCAATCCCCATATTAGGTAGAAGCCCCCAGTAGGTAGGCAATCCCCATATTAGGTAGAAGCCCCCAGTAGGTAGGCAATCCCCAGATTAGGTAGAAGCCCCCAGTAGGTAGGCAATCCCCATATTAGGTAGAAGCCCCCAGTAGGTAGGCAATCCCCATATTATGTAGAAGCCCCCAGTAGGTAGGCAATCCCCATATTAGGTAGAAGCCCCCAGTAGGTAGGCAATCCCCATATTAGGTAGAAGCCCCCAGTAGGTAGGCAATCCCCATATTAGGTAGAAGCCCCCAGTAGGTAGGCAATCCTCATATTAGGCAGAAGCCCCCAGTAGGTAGGCAATCCCCATATAAGTTAGAAGCCCCCAGTAGGTAGGCAATCCCCATATTAGGTAGAAGCCCCCAGTAGGTAGGCAATCCCCATATTAGGTAGAAGCCCCCAGTAGGTAGGCAATCCCCATATTAGGTAGAAGCCCCCAGTAGGTAGGCAATCCCCATATTAGGTAGAAGCCCCCAGTAGGTAGGCAATCCCCATATTAGGTAGAAGCCCCCAGTAGGTAGGCAATCCCCATATTAGGTAGAAGCCCTCCCTGTAGGTAGAGGCCCCCCAGTAGGTAATAGAAGCCCCCAGAAAGTAGGGAACCCCCTAGCATCAATGTCACAGAGGGGCCGGTGGCACACTGTCACAGAGGGGCCGGTGGCACACTGTCACAGAGGGGCCGGTGGCACACTGTCACAGAGGGGCCGGTGGCACACTGTCACAGAGGGGCCGGTGGCACACTGTCACAGAGGGGCCGGTGGCACACTGTCACAGAGGGGCCGGTGGCACACTGTCACAGAGGGGCCGGTGGCACACTGTCACAGAGGGGCCGGTGGCACACTGTCACAGAGGGGCCGGTGGCACACTGTCACAGAGGGGCCGGTGGCACACTGTCACAGAGGGGCCGGTGGCACACTGTCACAGAGGGGCCGGTGGCACACTGTCACAGAGGGGCCGGTGGCACACTGTCACAGAGGGGCCGGTGGCACACTGTCACAGAGGGGCCGGTGGCACACTGTCACAGAGGGGCCGGTGGCACACTGTCACAGAGGGGCCGGGGGCACACTGTCACAGAGGGGCCGGGGGCACACTGTCACAGAGGGGCCGGGGGCACACTGTCACAGAGGGGCCGGTGCGGTCATTGTTACGTATTTTCTAGTTTCTATCTTCGCCGCAGGTCTGTCATTTACCAGAATACAGGGTTGAGACATTGTTGGGCGCAGCCTGGAAACCACAATAGATGTTGTCACCTTCCACGCCTGCTGTGGGTCAGGAGGAAGCAGGTGAGAAGTTACAGTGTTACCACCACAGCCAGCTGAACGGCACCGACCTAAATACCATGAAATAGCGTTAAAAACCACATGACTACCGGAGTATGTTGTCACCGGGCAAGATGGGAGTTGTAGTTCTGCATCAGCTGGGGAGGATTCGTGTGCGGAACCGAGCTCCATTAACGACACACACGAACATATCTTCTATATCTAATGCAGTGTTCCCCAACCAGGGTGCCTCCAGCTGTTGCAAAACTACAACTCCCAGCTGGAGGGGAGGTTTATAACTACTATATGTCCTAATCCCAAAGAGATAGCAGCAGTATACAGATAGAGCTGGAGGAGACGTTATAACAACTATATATCCTAACCTCATAGAGATAGCAGCAGCAGTATACAGATAGAGCTGTGAGGGGGTCTGTGGGTCAGGAGGGATCTGACCTAGGAAGTCATCTGACCTAGGACTAACCACTTCTTCTGACCAATGAAACAGTGATTTTCTGTGTCAGATTGGTGATCACATGACCCAGTTACAGTACTGAAACATATGAACACAGCTGTGCTGGAATAAAACAGATGGCGCTATAGGAATAGTGATACTGAGTGTGCATTATATAGGTCAGTGTTTGCCATCCAGGGTGCCTCCAGCTGTTGCAAAACTACAACTCCCAGCATGCCCGGACAGCCTTTGGCTGTCCGGGCATGCTGGGAGTTGTAGTTTTGCAACAGCTGGAGGCACCCAGGTTGGGAAACACTGATCTAATGTGTATAAGCATCCCTGACTCCCCCGTCTGACCCCTTTGTTCTCAAGTAAGATAGCCACTACTAAAGTTCTGGCAGCTGCTTTTCTCCACATTCAGAATATATGCACGCTCAGCCAAGCTAAGTGCGCATGTGTAAGGGGGAGAAAATCTGAAGAGAAAGCTGCTGATAGAATTTTTTTTTTTTTTTTTTTTTTTATGAACTGGTGCCAGAAAGTTAAACAGATTTGTAAACAACTTCTATTTAAAAATCAATCCTTCCAGTACTTATTAGCAGCTGTATGCCCCAGAGAAAATTCTTTTCTTTTTGGATTTCTTTTTTTCTTGTCCACAGTGCGCTCGGGTGACACCTCTGTCCGTGTCAGAATCTGTCCAGAGCAACATAGGTTTGCTATAGGGATTTTCTCCATAGCACTGGACAGATTCGGGCATCAGGTGTCAGCAGAGAACACTGTGGCCAAGACAAAAAAAAGAAATTCAAAATGAAAACTATTTCCTCTGTAGCATACAGCTGCTAAGATATACTGGAAGGACACATTTTTAATAGAAGAAATTTACAAATCTGTTTAACTTTCTGGCACCAGTTGATTAAAAAAAATATATATATAAAAATAAAATAAAAATATATATATGTTTTCCACCCCTTTAACCCCTTAAGGACCGGGGGTTTTTCAGTTTTTGCATTTTCGTTTTTTCGCTCCTTGCCTTTAAAAAATCATAACTCTTTCAAATTTACACCTAAAAATCCATATGATGGCTTATTTTTTGCGCCACCAATTCTACTTTGTAATGATGTCATTCATTTTGCCCAAAAATCTATGGTGAAGCGGGAAAAAAAATCATTGTGCGACAAAATTGAAAAAAAAACGTTGTTTTGTAACTTTTGGGGGCTTCCGTTTCTACGTAGTAAATTTTTCGGTAAAAATGACACCTGATATGTATTCTGTAGGTCCATACGATTAAAATGATACCCTACTTATATAGGTTTGATTTTGTCGGACTTCTGGAAAAAATCATAACTACATGCAGGAAAATTAATACGTTTAAAATTGTCATCTTCTGACCCCTATAACTTTTTTATTTTTCCGTGTATGGGGCGGTATGAGGGCTCATTTTTTGCGCCGTGATCTGAAGTTTTTAACGGTACCATTTTTGCATTGATAGGACTTATTGATCATTATTTGAATTTTTTTGCGCGCACGCCATTGACCGAGCGGTTTAAAGAATGATATATTTTTATAATTCGGACATTTCTGCACGCAGTGATACCATATATGTTTATTTTTATTTACACTGTGTTTTTTTTTTTTATTGGAAAAGGGGGGTGATTCAAACTTTTAATGGGGGAGGAGTTAAATGATCTTTATTCACTTTTTTTTTGCACTTTTTTTTTGCAGTGTTATAGGTCCCATAGGGACCTATAACACTGCACACACTGATCTCTTATACTGATCATTGTTATCCCATAGGGACCTATAACACTGCACACACTGATCTCTTATACTGATCATTGTTATCCCATAGGGACCTATAACACTGCACACACTGATCTCTTATACTGATCATTGTTATCCCATAGGGACCTATAACACTGCACACACTGATCTCTTATACTGATCATTATTATCCCATAGGGACCTATAACACTGCACACACTGATCTCTTATACTGATCATTATTATCCCATAGGGACCTATAACACTGCACACACTGATCTTCTATGTTGATCACTGGTTTCTCATAAGAAACCAGTGATCAACGATTCTGCCGGATGACTGCTCATGTCTGGATCTCAGGCACTGAGCAGTCATTCGGCGATCAGACAGCGAGGAGGCAGGTAGGGGCCCTCCCGCTGTCCTGTCAGCTGTTCGGGATGCCGCGATTAGCCGCGGCTATCCCGAACAGCTCGACTGAGCTAGTCGGGAACTTTCACTTTCACTTTTAGCCGCGCGGCTCAGCTCTGAGCGCGCGGCTAAAGGGTTAATAGCGCGCGGCGCCGCGATCGGCGCTGCGCGCTATTAGAGGCGGGTCCCGGCTTCACTATGACGCCGGGCCCGCCGTGATATGACGCGGGGTTACTGTGTAACCCCGCGTTATATCAGAAGAGCAGGACCAAGGACGTACCGGCACGTCCTTGGTCCTTAAGGGGTTAAAAGAGATCTCCGGTTAAAAAAAATAAATAAATAAATAAATAAAAAACCAAGGCTTAGGGGAGACCTAATAACTATGTATAAATATATCAGGGGACAGTACAGAGATCTCTCCCATGATCTATTTATACCCAGGACTGTATCTATAACAAGGGGGCATCCTCTACGTCTAGAGGAAAGAAGATTTCTACACCAGCACAGACGGGGGTTCTTTACTGTAAGAGCAGTGAGACTGTGGAATTCTCTGCCTGAGGAGGTGGTCATGGGGAACTCTGTAAGAGAGTTCAAAAGGGGTCTGGATGCATTTTTGGAGAATAATAACATTACAGGTTATGTATATTAGATTTATAGGGACAGAACGTTGATCCAGGGATTTATTCTGATGCCATATTTGGAGTCGGGAAGAAAACATCACAACCCCAAAACATCCCCAAAACATCACTGACCTCCACCATATTTCACTGTAGGTACTGTGTTCTTTTCTTTGTAGGCCTCATTCCGTTTTCGGTAAACAGTAGAATGATGAGCTTTACCAAAAAGCTCTGTCTTGGTCTCATCTGTCCACAAGACGTTTTCCCAGAAGGATTTGGGTCTCCTCCATAGCGTTTCATTTCTATCGACGGATAGTTTGCGCTGACACTGATGCTCCCTGAGCCTGCAGGACGGCTTGAATATCTTTGGAACTTGTTTGGGGCTGCTTATCATCCATCCGGACTATCCTACGTTGACACATTTCATCAATTTTTCTCTTCCTTTCACGCCCAGGGAGATTATCTACAGTGCCATGGGTTGTAAACTTCTTGATAATGTTGCGCACTGTGGACGAAGACAAATCTAGATCTCTGGAGATGGACTTGTAACCTTGAGATTGTTGACATTTTTCCACAATTTCGGTTCTCAAGTCCTCAGACAGTTCTCTTCTCCTCTTTCTGTTGTCCATGCTTAGTGTGGCACACACAGACACACAGTGCAAAGACTAACTGAACTTCTCTCCTTTTTATCTGCTTTCAGGTGTGATTTTTATGTTGCCCACATCTGTTACTTGCCCCAGGTGAGTATAAAGGAGCATCACATGCTTGAAACAATCTTATTTTTCCACAAATTTGAATGGGTGCCAATAATTTTGTCCAGACCATTTTTGGAGTTTGGTGACATTATGTCCAATTTGCTTTTTTTCCTCCTTTTTTGGTTTAGTTCCAATACACACAAAGGGAATAAACATGTGTATAGCAAAACATGTGTTACTGCAATCCTTTTCTGTGAGATATACTTCATTTTCTTGAAAAATTTCCGGGGTGCCAACATTTACGGCCATGACTGTAGGTTGAACTTGATGGACTCTGGTCTTTTTTCAATCTTATGAACTATGTTACTTTCCCATATCCTGTGTAGCTCATCACAGGGGGGGGGGGGGGGGGGTCCGACCGCTGGGGCCCCCCCTGCGATTACCTGGACGGGACCTGCCGCTCTGTGAGGAGCGCATGCTGCAGCTGGCACACTCTTCATTTATTTCTACAGTAGCATCGAGAAGCGGTCGGGACCCCCCCGCTGATCAGCTACTTATCCCCTATCCAGTGTATAGGGCATAAGTAAATTTTCTCTGGAGAACCCCTTTAAGACTACAACCTTCTGCATTTTTTAAAATATATTTTTTTATTAACATTACAATTGAATGGAATTTGCTGAACATCTTGCACTTTGTTGCAGAAATGTTCTGCGCATATGTGACTGAACCCGGCCTATTAAATCTTAGGGCATGTTCACACAGGTCCAAAGGTTAGGGGATATGGTGTCTGATCATGGGGTTACACAGCTGGTGACCCCTGCGATCTCTGTGCAGCACCCAGCAATCATTTAGAGCGCTGGGTGAGGGCGGATGGGGTTGTGACGTCATATCCACACCCCCTCAATGTAAGTCTATGAGAGGGGGCGTGGCACCCGCCACATCCCCTCCCATAGACTTGTATTGAGGGGACATGGAGTTATGTTGCGGTGCATGACATCACAACCCCCGTTCAAAATGTTCCGAACACTAAAGCAGCGGACTACCCCTTTAAAGGGGTACTCCGGTGGAAGACTTTTTTTTTCTAATCAACTGGTGCCAGAAAGTTAAACAGATTTGTAAATTACTTCTATTAAAAAATCTTAATCCTTCCAGTACTTATTAGCTGCTGAATACTACAGAGAAAATTATTTTCTTTTTGGAACACAGAGCTCTCTGCTGACATAATGAGCACAGTGCTCTCTGCTGACATCTCTGTCCATTTTAAGTACTGTCCAGAGTAGGAGAAAATCCCCATAGAAAACATATACTGCTCTGGTCAGTTCCTAAAATGGAGATGTCTGCAGAGAGCACTGTGTGGCACTGTGGCTTAAAAGTACCCCTTTAAGCTTCAATTACTAAAATGTATAAACCCCCTATAACAAACCAGGGCAGACTTCAGCGCACAAGTGGTGGATACGGCTTTTACCCATTGCTTAGATTTTTCATTATCGTAGTTTAGTACAATTTTGTGAATTCCTATAGAGAAAACAGACATGGTCGCACATCCACAATTTGTATTTTGATCTGATTGCTTCTCAGCATAAATTCAAAAACTAACAGGTTGTTATTATACATTTTGATCAAAAAGTACAAGCCCACTCGCCACGTCAAGGCCACCTATTTAGAGTGGGTCCCTAATGTTCCTAGCATAAAATGGCGTAGCATCGGTCGTTCCCCCTGTGGGTACTGGTGTTGCGGCGGTGGTGGTCGCCGCCCAGTGCTACGCCATTTTGTGCTAGGGATGTTAGGGACACAATCTAAATAGGTGGCCATGACGTGGCGAGTGGGCTTGTACTTTTTGATCAAAATGTATAATAACAACCTGTTAGTTTTTGAAATTCTGCTGAGAAGCAATCAGATCAGTATATAAGATTGTGGATGTGCGGCCATGTCTGTTTTCTCTATAGGAATTCACATACAACAATTTTGTGATTTCTCCTAATACTATTCTGGGCCTCACCTATTGTCTCGGGTAGGTCCAGGAGCTCATTGTGCTGCAGGTCCAGGTTGGTGATCTGGGTGCAGTTGCCGATCTCTTTCGGAAGGTGTTCTAGCTGATTGTGTGCGACGTCCAGCGTGATGAGATTACACAACTCCCCTGCGGACACAAAAAGCAAAGAGATTACCGGAGCTGTAATCATAAAGGTGCAGGTCCAGGGCTGCACAGTCTATTAACGCTCACTTTTCAGCCACTCGCTACATTTTCATTACTGTTTGGGTGGGAATTATGGTGCTTATCCCAGATACCAGCAGATGGGCAGATTACACACAAACTCCCAATGTAATCTCATCATTCAGTAAATACACGTACGGCAAAAAAAGACAAAAATGACCAACAATGATTTATTTCTCTATACAGCCTGTGTGTACAATGCTAAATAATAGAAGGAAAGTCAACATTCAAAGGACAGTTTACAAACAGCATTAATCTACATAGATATTTATCACTTCATGTATTATACTCCAGAGCTGTACTCACTATTCTGCTGGTGAGATCACTGTGTACATATATTACATTACTTATCCTGTACTGATCCTGAGTTATATCCTGGATTATACTCCAGAGCTGTACTCACTATTCTGCTGGTGAGGTCACTGTGTACATACATTACATTACTTATCCTGTACTGATCCTGAGTTATATAGTGTATTATACTCCAGAGATGCACTCACTATTCTGCTGGTGAGGTCACTGTGTACATACATTACATTACTTATCCTGTACTGATCCTGAGTTATATCATGTATTATACTCCAGAGCTGTACTCACTATTCTGCTGGTGAGGTCACTGTGTACATACATTACATTACTTATCCTGAGTTATATCCTGTATTATACTCCAGAGCTGTACTCACTATTCTGCTGGTGAGATCACTGTGTACATATATTACATTACTTATCCTGTACTGATCCTGAGTTATATCCTATATTATACTCCAGAGCTGTACTCACTATTCTGCTGGTGAGGTCACTGTGTACATACATTACATTACTTATCCTGTACTGATCCTGAGTTATATCTGTATTATACTCCAGAGCTGTACTCACTATTCTGCTGGTGAGGTCACTGTGTACATACATTACATTACTTATCCTGTACTGATCCTGAGTTATATCCTGTATTATACACCAGAGCTGTACTCACTATTCTGCTGGTGAGATCACTGTGTACATACATTACATTACTTATCCTGTACTGATCCTGAGTTATATCCTGTATTATACTCCAGAGCTGTACTCACTATTCTGCTGGTGAGGTCACTGTGTACATACATTACATTACATTACTGATCCTGAGTTATATCCTGTATTATACACCAGAGCTGTACTCACTATTCTGCTGGTGAGATCACTGTGTACATACATTACATTACTTATCCTGTACTGATCCTGAGTTATATCCTGTATTATACTCCAGAGCTGTACTCACTATTCTGCTGGTGAGGTCACTGTGTACATACATTACATTACTTATCCTGTACTGATCCTGAGTTATATCCTGTATTATACTCCAGAGCTGTACTCACTATTCTGCTGGTGAGGTCACTGTGTACATACATTACATTACTTATCCTGTACTGATCCTGAGTTATATCCTGTATTATACTCCAGAGCTGTACTCACTATTCTGCTGGTGAAGTCACTGTGTACATATATTACATTACTTATCCTGTACTGATCCTGAGTTATATCCTGTATTATACCCCAGAGCTGTACTCACTATTCTGCTGGTGAGATCACTGTGTACATACATTACATTACTTATCCTGTACTGATCGTGAGTTATATTCTGTATTATACTCCAGTGCTGTACTCACTATTCTGCTGGTGAGGTCACTGTGTACATACATTACATTACTTATACTGTACTGATCCTGAGTTATATCCAGTATTATACTCCAGAGCTGTACTCACTATTCTGCTGGTGAGATCACTGTGTACATACATTACATTACTTATCCTGTACTGATCCTGAGTTATATATCAGACAGGAGGCTCATATCTTGCATTAAACTTTCTTTTTAATGCCCATAGCAGAAACCTACAGACAATTAATTTACGTCAGTATAAGAAAATTTCATTAAACTACAACTCCCAGCAGCCCCTGGATCCTCCCTCCCATGGGTCGGCGACCCTATATAAGGGGCTGTCTGGATCTCCTCCTCCTCCTCCGCTAGTTAAGTATTTGTCTTTACTTCCATTTCTTATATTGCACTGTTATAGGATTGTGCCAGGTTAGCTGGTGTGTGGGGACTCTTTCAAGTGTCCCTATATCCCCAGCCGTCCTGGTTTAGTTCTTTATTTCCATATATTTTACATATATTTTATCTATTCATTATATTCCATTCTCCATTTCTCTTTAATTCATATATTTATACCTTTTCTCTCTCCTATGCTGTCTCTCAAGAGCGTTTTCCTCTGTATTTTTCCCTTGGTCTCCTATCTTTCTCAATCCTGTGTACTGTTCCTATCTACTATCAGGCGCCATCTTATCTTACTTTCGCGCCGTCTTCTTCGGCTTCTTCCCGTCGCTCTCGTCCTCTTCGCGGGCTCTGCAGCGTTCGGGGGCGTGTCTGGGCGACGCGCTCCTTACGAAATGCCTCCGCTGGTCCGCGCGTCCTATCACAGAAGCTTACGGCTGTAGTCTGCCTGTAGCCCTCCCGGAGCTCTTTGAGGTCCCTTGGCTACTTGTAACTCCTGTTAGGTAGTTAGTGGGCGTTAGTGGACTCCGTTGAGTACACTGCACCCTTGTCTGTTTGATAAACTACTGTATACCAACTGACAAAAGTCAGGCTACTTGCAGCCCTTCTTGTGCAAACGTCTAGATACTGTGGTGCGAGATGGCTGGAGATAATTCCACCCCATTTGTTACTCATGTTAATGAGGCTATTGACATTGAAGCCTCACAGATCATGTCTACATCCCAAATACAGGACTTTATTAATAAGTGCATTCAAGCAGCTCTGGCTGCTAATGTGCGTTCTGAACCCTCTACTGAGCCTCCAGTTAGGGGTAAAGTACCACACAAACGGAAGCATATGAACGTACACTACGACTCCCCGGCAGGGGAAGTTTATAATGTGCCCCAGGCGGGACCCGACGCGGCCTGCCGCACCCCGCATCTCAGTGACCACTCCCGACCCTTGGGCCCCAAGGAGAATGACAAAACAGGACTGAAGTCCGCCAAGCGGACGAAGCCGGACTCGTACAACACGTCTAACGACGAGTCGTCAGGCGAGTGACACGGCTCAAGCCACAAACTCTGATAATGAAGATGCGGGGTTTCAAGCTGATTATAATGATGCCGAACCTGAAGTGCTCAGTGAGGCAATTTTAGACGCTCAGGGACAACCGCTTTTCAACCCTGATGAGATCATACACCCTCGCTCAGGTGACTGGGCACCGCTACCACACGTGGCACAGTACATAGAACATTGGACCAGACGGTCATTAGACCGCACAAACCGAAACAAGCTGAGGGCGGAATGCCCTAGGCCCTATGTGGCCAAGAAGGTGGCGATCACCCCGGAGATAGATCTGGTCCTCCTTAAGTACTTGACCCGGGCTGGCAAGTATTCCAAAAAAGGTATCGAACGGTCCTTCAAGTTAATCCAAGACCGCATACTAGACTTGCTTGGACCGCTCACAAAGATTCTCAATCTATCTGAGCAGGCAGCCTCGGCTGACCAACCGGTGGATCTCTCACAACTGAGAGGTTGGGCCCAACTTGCGATCAGCATGCTGGGCAGCGCGAACACGGCGTGCTCAACTGAACGTCGCCGTTCGATTTTAATGAAGCCCGGCCCCTCCGCGGAAGATTTCCTCTTTGGAGAAGATCTCATTTAAAACATTAATAAAGTGTTCAGCCTACTTTCCAGCCTGGATAAGGCGCAGACATCGCTGAAGAAAACGGGCCAAACTACCAAGGTTTTTGGCAAGGCCGGTAGAGACAGAGGCCGATCTGCCGGACGCTCAGTCCCCTATAGTCCCAATGTTAGAGCTGCGCACCAACAGTTTTCTCCCGCTCAACAACAATACACCCTGCCTGTGGCCCAGCCGGCTCCTTTCTTTTCCCCTCGAGGACGCCCCTGGAGGGGACGTGGAGGTCGCAGATTTCCTAGATCTCGTCCACCGACCGGTGAGTACACGCACAATTTCCATTCCACACACAATGGTGGGAGGCAGACTGATGTATTTTACCCACGCCTGGTCCATGATTACGGCAGACGTGTGGATCCTCAATACGGTAGCAGGCTACCAGATAGAGTTCCAATCTCTCCCCGTGCTGAATATTATTCCTCAAGCCATTCGGTTTTCCGCACAAAACATAGAACTCATAGACAACGAGCTCCGGGAGCTCTTGTCCAAACAGGCGGTAAGAGGTAGACCCCTTGTCACCCGGATTTGTAAGCAACATCTTCTTGGTGAAGAAGAAGGATGGCGGTTATCGCCCGGTGATAAATCTAAGATTTAAACCAACATGTGATATATCGGCACTTCAAGATGGAGGGTATCCATCTGCTGCGCGACCATTCGTGCCATTCTGATGTTACCAAAATCCAAGTTGGCTCTGATTCGAAAGGAAATCAGGACGACTTTGCGCAAGGGTCGAGTGTCTCTGAGGATGATTGCACGCATAGACGGCCTATTATCAGTCTCTATTAATGCGATCTTACCGGCCCCACTTCATTATCGGGCCCTTCAACGACTCAAAGCCCTTCATCTTCGCCAGGGTCTCCGCTACGCGGACGAAGTTACCCTTTGTCCGGAGGCAGTAGAGGAATTGCAGTGGTGGCTGCGTCACGCCGTCGAATGGAACGGCAGAACTATCTTCAATTCCTGCCCGGATGTCATAATAGAGTCCGATGCGAGCCGCCAAGGTTGGGGGGCTCGTTGCAGGCACGAAACTACAGGAGGGAGATGGTCCGCAGGAGAGTCTCTCCTCCACATCAATGCCCTGGAACTTTTGGCAGCGTTCTTCGCTATCAGGAGTTTTCTCCCGCACACTGCCAAATGTTGCGTACTTTTACGCATGGACAATGTGGCTGCGGGTCAATATGTCAACCACCTTGGGGGAACGAGGTCCAGAGTGCTGGCGGACATCGCGTCTGAGTTCTGGCACTTTTGCCTGTCCCGGGACATCATTCCGATTGCGGAATATCTTCCCGGTGTGTCCAATATCATGGCGGACTGGAAC
Organism: Hyla sarda; assembly: GCF_029499605.1. NCBI lineage: Eukaryota > Metazoa > Chordata > Amphibia > Anura > Hylidae > Hyla > Hyla sarda. The sequence continues at coordinate 17,631,914 of NC_079195.1, forward strand.
TCTCGTTATTTGAAGGATTCCAGCGATTGGATGTTAAACTGTTCTATTTTTCGAGCTTTGAGGGATCTTTGGGGTCCGTTACACACGGACCTCTTCGCATCCCGCCTCAATCGACAATTGCCTCGCTTTTACAGCTGGAGGCTGGACCCGGAAGCGTCCGCAGTGGACGCATTCCACCAGATATGGTCGCGGGGGACACACTATGCGTTTCCCCCATTCAATACGATTACCAGACTCCTTCTCCAAGTACTGAGTCAGAAGGCGACGGTGGTGTTGGTCACCCCTTGGTGGCCGACATAACCGTGGTTTCCCCTTCTACTAGGGATGACGATCGACTATCCTCGGTTGATTCCTCACTCGCCTCGCCTTCTCATGAACCCTACCATGGGTCTTCACCCGTTGGTATTGGAGGGCAACCTTCCACTCCTTGCGTGGTTGGTTTCGGGGTCCCGGACGCCGGTAGTAACCTTTCACAATCGGCTAGAGACCTCCTTGCCTTGGCCTGGGCCCCAGGGACTAGATTGGCATATCGATCAGCCTGGGCTTTGTGGGTTCGTTGGTGTGATCAACGGCAAATTGATGCCGTTCAAGCACCTGTTTCAGTGATAGTGAACTATCTCACGGACACTTTTGAGTCTGGAAAATCTTATGGTTCACTTAACGTGTACAGATCCGCCATATCGGCATATCATTGCCCGGTGGACGCATTACCAGTAGGCAAACATCCTCTGGTATGTAGGCTCTTGTGGGGAGTAAAATTTAAACGCCCTCCCCGTCCTAGATACCAATCTACTTGGGATGTCTCCCGTGTGTTGGAATAATTTTCCTCCTGGGAGGACAATGACGCACTCTCTTTAAAGTTTTTATCCCCCAAAATTACTACCCTTTTATGTTTAGTGTCCATAAAACGGGTGTCGGATGTTAAGGCGTTGGTTATTTCCAGGCGACAGTTTTTGCCGGAAGGGGTACGGTTTTCAGTGGTTCGCAGAACTAAGAAGGGACTTCAATCTTCTTCTTCAACCATCTTCTACCCCTTTTTTCCGGATCACCCACGTCTGTGCGTGGTTCGTTGTTTACAAACGCACGAGTTGCAGACCACGCCATTGCGATCCGAGTCTCACAATCAACTATTGATATCGTATGTCAAGCCTCATCTTCGGGTATCTTCGGCTACTTTGGCCAGGTGGGTGAGATCAGTCATGGAAATGGCTGGGATTGATATCTCTCTTTTTGGTGCCCACTCTTCTAGAGGAGCTATGGCCACCAAAATGGTTACTTCAGGAGGTTTGCTTTCGGACCTTTTATTGGCCGCCGATTGGTCGTCCGAGACGACTTTTAGGCAATTTTATTTTAGGCCACAAGAACACGTTTCTGTGTTTGTACTCTGACATGTCTGTTCTTCTGTCTTTAGGTTGTGCACATTTAGCTTTAAACTTAAAAGATATGAGCCTCCTGTCTGATATATAAATCGAGATTTTCCTAGCTATCGTGACGGAAAATATAAGTTATATGAAGACAGGAGGCGAGTATCTTCCCTCCCTACCCAACCCGGTTATGGTGTTTCTTTCTCGTTTCAGGCTATTGAAGAGCGGATCCTTTTTCTACACGGAAGAGACTGAGGAGTCCCTGAGTTACAGTCGTTATGTTTTCTGTTCCAGTTAGAACACAGTTGGTTGAGGCCCGGTTGGACCTGACAGATTACCAGGAGTCGGAGTTTCGATTGACGTCTGAGAGTGACCAGTGTGACATGATGCCGTGCGCGGTTACGAAGTTCGCACGAAAGAAAGAGGAGGAGGAGGAGATCCAGACAGCCCCTTATATAGGGTCGCTGACCCATGGGAGGGAGGATCCTGGGGCTGCTGGGAGTTGTAGTTTAATTAAATTTTCTTATACTGATATAAATGAATTGTCTGTAGTTTCCTGCTATGGGCATTAAAAAGAAAGTTTAATGCAAGATATGAGCCTCCTGTCTGATATACAACTTATATTTTCCGTCACAAGCTAGGAAAATCTCGATTTATATCCTGTATTATACTCCAGAGCTGTACTCTTGTACATAGAGGGCAGTAGTATAGTAATATTCTTGTATATAGGAGCAGTATTATAGTAGTTATATTCTTGTATACAGGAGCAGTATTATAGTAGTTGTATACAGGAAGCAGTATTATAGTAGTTATATTCTTGTATATAGGAGGCAGTATTATAGTAGTTATATTCTTGTATATAGGAGGCAGTATTATAGTAGTTATATTCTTGTATATAGGAGGCAGTATTATAGTAGTTATATTCTTGTATATAGGAGACAGTATTATAGTAGTTATATTCTTGTATATAGGAGACAGTATTATAGTAGTTAGATTCTTGTATATAGGAGCAGTATTATAGTAGTTATATTCTTGTATATAGGAGCAGTATTATAGTAGTTATATTCTTGTATATAGGGGCAGTATTATAGTAGTTATATTCTTGTATATAGGAGCAGTATTATAGTAGTTATATTCTTATATATAGGAGGCAGTATTATAGTAATTATATTCTTGTATATAGGAGCAGTATTATAGTAGATATATTCTTGTATATAGGAGAAGTTTTATAGTAGTTATATTCTTGTATATAGGAGCAGTATTATAGTAGTTATATTCTTGTATATAGGAGGCAGTATTATAGTAGTTATATTCTTGTATATAGGAGGCAGTATTATAGTTGTTATATTCTTGTATATAGGAGCAGTATTATAGTAGTTATATTCTTGTATATAGGAGCAGTATTATAGTAGATATATTCTTGTATATAGGAGGGAGTATTATAGTAGTTATATTCTTGTATATAGGAGCAGCATTATAGTAGTTATATTCTTGTATACAGTAGCAGTATTATAGTAGTTATATTCTTGTATATAGGGAGCAGTATTATAGTAGTTATATTCTTGTATATAGGAACAGTATTATAGTAGTTATATTCTTGTATATAGTAGCAGTATTATAGTAGTTATATTCTTGTATATAGGAGGCAGTATTATAGTAGTTATATTTTTGTATATAGGAGCAGTATTATAGTAGTTATATACTTGTATATAAGAGGCAGTATTATAGTAATTATATTCTTGTATGACATGAATGGAGGGGGCATGGCGTCTAATCTCGGAAACCTAGAGTTTCTGAAACTGGAGCAGCAGCCGTAACAGAGATCGTGGAGGTCTCAGCGGCAGGACTTCCACGATCAGACATCCTACCCCCAATCCTTTGGCTAGGGGATAAGAGGTCTAAGGTCGGAGTACCCCTTTAAAATTCTCTAAGCAAAATTTTTATTATAAATTAACACTTTTGGTACTGAGACCCAAAGAAATGGCTACTTACATCTGCAGCAAAGTATGTACTATTGTAAGATGTAAAATGACAACTTTATATTGATCAACGCGCTTCAGCACTTAATGCTCAAGGCCAAAATGTCCGAAAACTGTTAAATCAGTAAATAGCAGCTGGTTCTTGAAGTTCCTCAAAGTACATAGGGACTCAACTCAGTAGGGACTTATTAGGGTTATAGGTTGAACTTTATGGACTCTGGTCTTTTTTCAAACTTACGAACTATGTTACGTATCGTTAGAAGATGAAAATGTCAAGTCTGTGACTAACACATTTCAGGACTGAATAATGCAGAAGAACTCCGTTATATAATGGTAGAACATGGAGAAATTACGACCTCTGTACTGTGATGCCCTGCACCTAACAATGCATCAATCCAAAATAGCGGAAAACTAACTCTCCACAAAAGAGAAAGAATAAGTGGTAAAGGGGTGGAGTCTGACAACGCATTTCAAATGTTCCAACGCTGAAATACTAAAAATCTCCACAATTAAGTGGTATAACATAGGAAGAACTACAAGTTAGGGAAGGGGACAGTACGCATTTCAGCCTTTTCATATTTCATATAGGGAAACTTCACAATTTAATGGTATAACAAAATAAGACTTAAAAGTTGTGTGTGTGTGTGGGGGGGAGGGGGGGGGGAGCCTGAAAACGCATTTCAGCACTTGTTGCATAGGTTCTAAGGATGGAATACTAAGATACTCCACCATTTACTGGGTTAACAGACAAAGAATTACAAGTTAGGGAGGACTGATCACATGTTTCAACACTGGAAAAATAAGAAACTCCACAATTTAGTGGTATAACAAAGGAAGAATTACAAGTGGTAAAGGGGGCTTGCCACGCATTTCAGCCCTTAGTATTACAAAGTTAGAACATTTACATTAAGTAAAAAAAACAAAAAACAATTTACTGGTGTAACAGAGGACGAATTACATGTTGGGGGTTTGTAAGGGACTGACCACGCATTTCAGGGCTTTTTGCATACGCTCTAAAGCTGGAGTATAGAAAAACACCACAATTTAGTGGCATAACAGTAGAAGAATTACAAGTGGTAAAAAAAAAAAAAAAGAGGGGGGGGGGGGGGGTTTGAAAACGCATTTCATCATTTAAAGGGGTACTCCGCCCCCTGGGACATCTTATCCCCTATCCAAAGGATCTCCACTGCGGCACCCCAGTTTTCAGGTGCACGGAGCGAACTTCGCTCTAAGGCGGATGACTGGTGATGCATGCGGAGGCTTGTTACATCATGACCACGCCCCCCTTGTGACATCACGCCCCCTCCTATAGACTTGCATTGAGGGGGGCACGTTGGTGACATCCAAAGCCTTGAGTGATGCAGCCGGCATTCTAAATGAACGCCGGGTGCTGCAAGGAGATCGCGCAGGGGGGGTTGGACCCCCAGCGATTAGACATCTTATCCCCTATCCTTAGGATAAGATGTCCAGGGGCGGAGTACCCCTTTTATACATATGTTCCAATGCTGGAAAGAATAAAAATTTTTAGGGCACGGGTCTTCTAACTGTGGCCCTCCAGATGCTGCAAAACTAGAACTCCCAGCATGCCCAGTGAGAACCACTTTGTGAAGGTGTGGGTAGGGAAAAGTGAAAACGCGTTTCAGCCCTTAATGCATGTGTTTGAATGCCGGAAAATCGGGAAACTGTAAAAGATAGCTATTAAAGGGGTACTCCGGTGGAAAACTTTTTTTTATTTTATTTTTTAAATGAACTGGTGCCAGAAAAGTTAAACAGATTTGTAAATTACTTCTATTAAAAAATCTTAATCCTTTTAGTACTTTTTAGCAGCTGTATGCTACAGAGGAAATGTTTTACTTTTTGAATTTCTTTTTTGTCTTGTCCACAGTGCTCTCTGCTGCCACCTCTGTCTGTATCAGGAACTGTCCAGAGCAGCATAGGTTTGCTAGGGGGATTTTCTCCTGCTCTGGACAGTTACTGATACAGGCATCAGGTGTCAGCAGAGAGCACTGTGGACAAGACAAAAAAAGAAATTCAAAAAATAAAGATTTTCCTTTGTATCAAACAGCTGCTAAAAAGTACTGAAAGGATTAAGATTTTTATAATAGAAGTGATTTACAAATCTGTTTAACTTTCTGGCACCAGTTCATTTAAAAAAAAAAAAAAGTTTTCCACCGGAGTACCCCTTTAAGGCTCGGTTCACACAGTCACACTGACTCTTTCGGCTATTTTTACTTATTTTTTTGTACCAAAACGAACCACCCTGTATTTGACGGAGCACAAATGACACTGCCGAGTGCCGACAGATACCAATGACTTGAATGGGGTCGTTCAGGTGTCCTGTATTTTAGGGGATTTGCGTGGACGTACTATTTTTTTACTCTCCGCACAGCAGCCTAAGGCTAGGTTCACACAGAGGATTCAGTGTGGAAAACCCGGGCGGACATTTTGCACATTTGAATATTCCTGCGGGCGCTAGGACCGCTCGGAAATGCGTCGTCTCCCAGACGGCAATACATTTCTGAGCGGAATCCGTAGACAGAATAGACAGGTCTATTCTTTCTGCAGACAACAAAATTGGGATTTCCACGGCAGAAACAGTCCAGCAGACTCCTATTGAACTTAGTCTAAAATCAGTGTTTTCCAAACCGGGAGGCTCCAGCTGTTGCAAACCTAAAACTCACAGCATGCCTGGACAGCCAACGGCTGTCCAGGCATGCTGGGAGTTTTAGGTTTGCAACAGCTGGAGCCACCCTGTTTGGGAAACACCTTACCAAGCAATGACAAAACACTGAGGCCAGTCACAAGATTTAGGATACTATTAAAGGGGTACTCTGGTGGAAAACATTTTTTTTTATTTATTTTTTTTTGGTGCCAGAAAAACAGATTTGTAAATGACTTCTATTAAAAAAATCTTTACCCTTGCAGTACTTTTTAGCAGCTGTATGCTCCAGAGGAAATTCTTTTCTTTTTGAATTGTCTTGTCCACAGTGCTCTCTGCTGACACCTGATGCCCGTCTCAAGAACTGTCCAGAGCAGGAGAAAATCCTCATAGAAAACCTATGCTGCTCTGGACACTTCCTGACATGGACAGAGGGGTCAGCAGAGAGCACTGTGGTCAGACAGAAAAGAATTTCCTTTGTAGCATACAGCTGCTAATAAGTACTGGAAGGATAAAGATTTTTTTTAATAGAAGTAATTTACAAATCTGTTTAACTTTCTGGCACCAGTTCATTAAAAAAAAAAAAGTTTTCCACCGGAGTACCCCTTTAAAATCAAAAACACCCCAAAAGGTTAGGGGTCAGGGATGAAGGACGCACCTTTATTATCCAGGAATAGTGGAGACTGTGGGATTCTTTTTAGCGTCGCACATCTGATAGGAAGTACCAGGGGTCAGCCAGCTGTGTATCAGGAGGTCGGCGCAGTTCCCACCCATGAAACGTGTGTGACGGCAGGAAGCGCGTCCCAAGTATTCGGCTTTTGTTAAGGGGCTCTCTGGGGCGGCAACCGTGGAGGGTAAAGATGTGGCATGTGAAATGATGTAGCGCGGAGCGATCAGCGTTATGCACTATAAAAGGGGGACTCCGTACACAAGACTGACTGAGAAAGGCAGGAAAAACCCAGCCACTGTCCCTCCGTCTGATGGAAAACTACAACTCCCAGCATGCCCAGTGCAATGCAGTAGTAAACAAATAACTACAGTGATCCCTCAACTTACAATGGCCTCAACATACAATAGTTTCAACATACAATGGTCTTTTCTGGACCATTCTAAGTTGAAACCAGACTCAACATACAATGCTATGGACAGTCCAGATCTGTGAAACGTGTCAATGGCCGGAAGATCTGACCAATCAGAATGGGCATTGACTGGTAAAACCCCTGTATTACTGAAGTGTATGCACTGACTGGTGTCTGGTAGCGCCCCCTACAGTACAGGGAGGTATTACATGTTCTGTACTCTTTACCTGCATTACTGAAGTGTATGCACTGACTGGTGTCTGGTAGCGCCCCCTACAGTACAGGGAGGTATTACATGTTCTGTACTCTTTATCTGTATTACTGAAGTGCATGCACTGACTGGTGTCTGGTAGCGCCCCCTACAGTACAGGGAGGTAATACATGTTCTGTACTCTTTACCTGTATTACTGAAGTGTATGCACTGACTGGTGTCTGGTAGCGCCCCCTACAGTACAGGGAGGTATTACATGTTCTGTACTCTTTACCTGTATTACTGAAGTGTATGCACTGACTGGTGTCTGGTAGCGCCCCCTACAGTACAGGGAGGTATTACATGTTCTGTACTCTTTACCTGTACCAGGATTACCTGCTCCTTTGGACACCAGGTGAGGACGGCTCCATGTTACTTTTTTAGGACACTGTGTACTGTACAGGACCCCGAAGAAGCTCCTGTCCTCTACACAGACCAGTGTTTCCCAAGCAAGGTGCCCCCAGCTGTTGCAAAACTACAACTCCCAGCATGCCCGGACAGCCAAAGGCTGTCCGGGCATGCTGGGAGTTGTAGTTTTGCAACAGCTGGAGGCTCCCTGCTTGGGAAACACTGACATAGACAGTGATTACAGCTCCCAGCAGATCTTTCTTACTATTATATATAAGGATTTGTTTTATCTGTATTAGTTATCTACTTATTTTTCTTTAATTCTCACTTTTTCCTATTTTTGGATGACATTTTGCTGCCTTTAGAACCAATTACCAGGTTTCCATAGAGTTCTGGTCTCAACATACAATGGTTTCACCATACAATGGTCGTCCCGGAACCAATTAATATTGTAACTTGAGGGACCACTGTACTCACTTGCAAGAAATACACTACTTATCCTTACATGCAAGTATCCAGTCGATAGAATCCTTTGAGACGGTGGACTTCAAACTCTGCTGCAAAACTACAACTCCCAGCATGCCTGGGCAGCAGCCATTGGCTGTTCAGGCATGCTGGGAGATGTAGTTTTGCAACAGCTGGAGGTCCACAGTTTGGAGCCCGAGGCTCTACAAGCTAAACAACAGCAGCAGCATAAACCTCTCCAGTATGGTCAATGTGTTAGGCTGCGTTCACACCGCGTTTTTGCAATACAGTTTCCCGTATCAGGTTTTGGATGAAAAACTGATTCCTCAGCCGGACTAAACTGTATCAAAACGTGTGTACAAATTTCAACCCATATACGGATGAAAAACGATGTCCGGTTGCATCCGTTTTTTTGTTTTTTTTTAAACTTACACATTTTTAACTTTTCACTCCATTATGAATAAAGTTTCACTTGTTTGATTGAAAATCCAAGAAAAAGAACTGTGCAGAGTCAAAAACCGTATGGTGGAAAACAGGATGGAACTGTATGGATGGAAATGTGACTCCCATATAAAAAAAAAAAAAAAAAAAAAACGCATACGGTTTTAATACGGCTTTTCAGACGGACAAAAAACACCGTGGTAGGATACGGTTTTGGGTACGGGAAAAAAAAAAAAAAAACGGACAAAACTGTACACGACGCAAAACGGACACCACCGCATGCATCTTTTGGCATACGGCTTTCAATGGAGAGTCAACGCGTACGGTTTTCAATACGGTTCCATTAAATTGAATACGTATACGGGAACTTTTGTATTGCAAAAACGTGGTGTGAATGCAGCCTTAGGGTGCGCACCGTTCACACGGCCGCCCGTCCCCGTTTTTTTTTTAATCCCCGTTTCGGTTCCGTTCTCGCAGGCTGTAAACGGAGTAAAAACGGTTTTAAAAAAAATCCCATTCATGTCAATAGGGTTTTTTTTACATCCGTTTGTACCCGCCTGCACACATTTCCGTTGTTTTTTTTGACGGCAGTAAAAACGGCATATGCAGTATTTTTTCTTCCGTCAAAAATAACGGAAGAAAAAAAACGGACACAGTAAATGTAACATTGAAGTCTATGGAAAACGGATGAGCCTTTAATGTCACCTGTTTGCATCCGTTTTTTTTTTTTTTTTTATCCGTTTGTTACTTCTGAGCATGCTCAGAACAAATAAATTTTTTTTTATTTTTTGGTTTATTAACCGAACAATAATGGATCCTAATGGATACAAACGGGTGGGGGTCAAAGCACTGGGACCACCCCCCCCCCCCCCAAAAAAAAGTGCGGTGTCAACTACAGCATGAAGCACTGCACTTGGCAATCTCCGGCTCTGCCATAGAGCCGCATGGAGGGGGCGTGTCAGCTGCAGCTTCATGCAGAGAGCGGTAGGCGCAGTGCGGGAGATCACGCGGGGTCCCAGCAATGGGACCCCCGCGATCCGACACTTATCCCCTAGGGGATCCCAACCAGGGTGCTTCCACATGTTGCAATACTACAACTCCCAGCATGCCTGGACAGCCGAAGGCTGTCCAGGCATGCTGGGAGTTGTAGTTTTGCAACACCTGGAGGCACCCTGATTGGATAACACTGGGATAGGGGATAAGGTTTTTTTTTTTTTTAATAAACAGGAGTTCTTCTTAAAGGAGCACTCCTCCAAGTTGTTGTTTCCCCCCCCCCCCCCCCATATCATGTATACCCAGCTTCACTAGTCCTACAGCGCCATCTGTTTTATTCTAGACAGCTGTATGCATTTCGTTACTGTAACTGGGTCATGTGATCACCAGTCTGACCCATTAAAAAAAAAAAATAAATTATCGCAGTATTTAAAAGGAAATCAGCCACTGGTTTCTAGTTTGAGCGCTGACATCGCCGTGCTGCCCGAAGCCGCGATCTTAGCCCCGCCCAGCCCAGCCCCCAGACTGCTCATTTACATATTCAGTAAAAATAAAGATATCTCCGGAACACAGCAACAGGTCCAGACACAGAAGGTATCGATTTAATCAGTTTATAGTCGATCAGTCGATACCGCTGGTGAAACTAGTGACAGATTTCCTTTTATGTGTCAGAGGAAGTGACCAGTTGTGGGGCAGCTGAGTACCTGTGAACTGCAGGATGACATCATTTATCAGACCCCTCCAGCTCTATCTTTATACTGCTGCTATCTCTATCTGATTACAATATATGCACTGCTGGTAACACAGCCTTTTCCATATTGGAGTAGGCTGCTTTAATGCTGTGACCTGCGTTACTTGGAGGATAACAATATATACTAGTTATATGACTGCCCTCCCAGCACTCTCTCTATGAGATCAGGATATATAGTAGTTATAAACCTCCCCTCCAGCTTTATCTGTATAATGCTGCTTTCTCTATGGGATCAGGATATATAGTAACCATACACCTCCCCTCCATCTCTATCTGTATACTGCTGCTGCTATCTCTATGGGATCAGAATATATAGTCATTATACACCTCCCCTCCAGCTTCATCTGCATACTGCTGATATCTCTATGGGATCAGGATATATAGTAGTTATATACCTCTCCTCCAGCTCTATCTGTATACTGCTGCTGCAATCTCTATGGGATCAGGATATATAGTAGTTATACACCTCCCCTCCAGCTCTATCTGTATACTGCTGCTGCTGCTATCTCTATGGGATCAGAATATATAGTCGTTATACATCTCCACTCCAGCTCTATCTGTATACTGCTGCTGATATCTCTATGGGATCAGGATATATAGTAGTTATTCACCTTCCCTCCAGCTCTATCTGTATACTGCTGCTGCTATCTCTATGGGATCAGAAAATATAGTCGTTATACACCTCCACTCCAGCTCTATCTGTATACTGCTGCTGCTATCTCTATGGGATCAGGATATATAGTAGTTATTCACCTTCCCTCCAGCTCTATCTGTATACTGCTGCTATCTCTATGGGATCACGATATAAGTAATTATACACCTCTTTTTCAGCTCTATATGTAAACTGCTGTTATCTCTATGGAATCAGGATATATAGTCATTATACACCTCTTCTCGTTGCTCTATTTGTATACTGCTGCTATCTGGATATTCTCACTGAAATCAATGTGAAATAAATTTTCACACGTAAAAAATAAAAAAAAATACATGGATTTGGATGCGGAAATCATAGCAGATTTCAGCCCCATCAGCATGCCCCAAGGCACAGAGCAACCTTAAAGGGGTACTCCACTGGAAAACATTTTCTTTTAAATAAACTGGTGCCAGAAAGTTAAACAGATTTGTAAAGGACTTCTTAAAATCTTAATCCTTCCAGTACTTATCAGCTGCTTTATACTACAGAGGAAGTTCTTTTCTTTTTGAATTGCCTTTCTGTCTGACCACAGTGCTCTCTGCTGACACCTCTGTCCATTTTGGGAACTGTCCAGAGCTGGAGAGGTTTGCTATAGGGATTTGCTCCTACTCTGGACAGTTCCTGACATGGACAGAGGTGTCAGCAGAGAGCGCTGTGGTCAGACAGAAAATAAATAAAAAAATAAAAAAAAACTTCCTCTGTAGTATACAACAGCTGATAAGATTTTTTTTTAAATAGATTTACAAATCTGTTTAACTTTCCGGCACCAGTTAATACATTTTTTTTCTCCAGTGGAGTACCCCTTTAAATACCCATCATGCACAGGGACCATTATCCTATCCACACGCTTTGTTATGTGTTTTTTGCTGCTGTGTGTCCCTCAGCTGGAGCTCTATGTCTATTCTATAGATGCACATTTTGTGTGTGCAGCGGCAGAACGAGACCATCATGGGTCCCCTGTGCCCGCTCGGTACAGTAAAGTCCGGCCTCTTCTCCGGGAATGATGACATCAGCAGGATCGGCAGCGTCTGGAAAATACCATGAAGCAAACTGATGATCCTGACGCCGCGAATCTACAGCAACGGAAAAGAATTCTTCACCCTGCACCAAAGGAGAGAAATAGAGACTTTTCTGGGAGGTCGGCACTCGCCAAGAGGACGGTGTTAACCCTCTGCTGCCAGTGACTGCAATGGGTATTCCTCAACTGTGTTCACGGGCACTGCCTCCGAGACATGACATCATGGCCACGCCCCCTTGTGATGTCACACCACGCCCCCTTCATTCCTTTCTATGGGAGGGGCGTGAGGTAGTGCTGGGCGGTATACCTTTTCATAACGAATACAGAAATGTTTTCCCTGCACAATATGAATTTTTCCCATACCGCAATTCCCCCCCCCGCCCCCCCCTCTCGAATGAATGAATTATCAGTCACAGATGAGTTGCTGCGGCGCTTTAAATTAATGAGTTTGCGGCCGTGGTGCTTTAAATAAAGGAGATGCAGGCCGTGGCACTTTAAATGGATGACTTGCGGGGCTCCAGCGCTTTAAATAAATGAGATGTGAGCCACAGCAAGCTGTCACCTCCCCCTGCAAGCGCTAAAAGCCTGGCTTTTAGCGCTTGCAGGGGGAGGTGACAGCTCCCAGCTTGCAACTTAATCGTTCCCAGCGCCGCGGCCCACATCTCTTTCATTTAAAGCGCCGGCGGCCCCCATCTCATTTATTTAAAGTGCCACGGCCCACATCTCATTCATTTTAAAACGCCGCATCCCACATTTCATTCATTTTAATGCAGCCTGGAAGGGGGGGGGGGGTTAAGAGAACTTAAGATTGGTTCCTCAGTACTTATGGTCTGCTGAAGTTGAGTTGTTCTTTTCTGTCTAATTGCTCTCTGATGACCCCTTTCTCAGGAACTGTCCAGAGTAGAAGCAAATCCCCATAGCAAACCTCTTCTACTCTGTGCAGTTCCCGAGACAAGCAGAGATGTCAGCAGAGAGCACTGTTGTCAGACAGAAAAGAACAACTCAACTTCAGCAGCTGACAATTATTGGAAGGATTAAGATTTTTTAATAGAAGTAATTTACAAATCTGTTTAACCTTCTGGAGCCAGTTGAGATATATATATATATATATATATATATATTTTTTTTTTTAAGAAAAAAAAAAAAAAAAAGATAGTTTTTTTCTGGAATACAAAATTTTCCTTGCTGAATTCCGTAGCGTGAACGTTCCCTAAACTCCACACAAAAATCTGCAGCCAATGAGTGCGCATTAAAGGGGTTCCCTGCTGGAAAACATTTTCTTTTAAAACAACTGGTGCAAGAAAGTTAAAAAGATTTGTAAATTACTTCTATTAAAAAAATCTTAATCCTTCCTGTACTTATCAGCTGCTGTATGTTCCAGAGGAAGTTTTTGAATTTCCTTTCCAGTCTGACCACAGTGCTCTCTGCTGACACCTCTGTCCATGTCAGGAACTGTCCAGAGCAGGAACAAATCACCATAGCAAACCTCTCCTGCTCTGGACAGTTCCTGACATGGACAGAGGTGTCAGCAGAGAGCACTGTGGTCAGACAGAAAAGAAATTCAAAAAGAAAAGAACTTCCTGTGGAGCATACAGCAGCTGATAAGTACTGGAAGGATTAAGACTTTTTAATAGTAGTATTTACAAATCTGTTTAACTTTCTGGCACCAGGCGATTTAAAATAAATAGTTTTCCACCATTTAAGCCTTCCGTAGAAGGGGGGGGGGAGGGGAGGTAGCAAAGTGAAGGAGACAATGGAATCCTATGACAATAAACATTCAATGTATACAATGTATCCAGATCTAATGCAGCGCAGCATGCGAGTATTGTCTGGCGGTAAGTTCGTATCAATACTTTCTTGTCCTCTCAGCTCAAAGACACAGGGATGGGCGGTAAGGAGTTCTTTTGGTCTTAAAGGGGAAATGTCGCTCCCAGGCAGCGAACTACAATACAACGTTCACTCAAGTAAAGAATGTAGAAACGTTAAAAACAGGGGAACGGCGCCGAAACTTCCTCCTGGTATGTACTGTATAGCGAGCGGCTTCCTCGTTTACGATGAGCCGGTATACGGCGTATTCTCTCTTTCAGCGCATGACGTTAGATAATGTCCATTTCCTGACTCTCTACACCAGTGGTCTTCAACCTGCGGACCTCCAGATGTTGCAAAACTACAACTCCCAGCATGCCCGGACAGCCAACTGGTAAATTACAGTGGTCCCTCAACATATGATGGTAATCCGTTCCAAATGGACCATCATTTGTTGAAAACATCGTATGTTGAGGGATCCGGGCAATGTAAAGTATAGGACAGTGGTCTACAACCTGCGGACCTCCAGATGTTGCAAAACTACAACACCCAGCATGCCCGGACAGCCGTTGGCTGTCCGGGCATGCTGGGAGTTGTAGTTTTGCAACATCTGGAGGTCTGCAGGTTGAAGACCACTGGTATTGGAGGTTATACTCACGTGTCCCCGCCGCTCCGGACCGTCACCGCTTGTCACCGCTGCCCTGGATGTCGCCTTCCATCGCTGTCGCCGCGTCCCCAGGTGTCCCCGACGCTCCGGCAAGGCCTCTGCTTCCCCGGCATCCTCACTCTCCGTCGCCGCCATCACTTCGCTACGCACACCGCTCCTATTGGATGACGGGACGGCGTGCGCAGCGACGTGATGACGACGATGGAGAGCGCCGACGATGCAGGGGATCCCGAAGAGGACGCGCCGGAGCCCCGAGGACAGGTAAATGATCGTCAGCGGACCACACGGGGCACCGTAAACGGCTATCTGGTGGCAGCTGAAGCAGTCTGCGCTGCAGGATAGCCGTTTATGCGATGGCCCGACATACAAAAGCATCGTATGTTGAAATGATCGTATGTCGGGGCCATCGTAGGTCGGGGTCACTGTACTGAGATTTTTCTCAGTAATATACAGTGAAACCTCTATGAGAAGACCACCCAAAATTGCACCAAAAAGTGTTCCCTAGGAGGTGGCCAACATGCATAATATATTAGAGAACAAAAGACTGGTAGAAAGATCTGGTCTGCAGGGGGCGGTCTTCTCCTAGGACTGTATCCACCTTTTCCAGCCCATCGGAGCACCGGAAAGCTGAACTAATTTATGTAGGAAAAGACATCAACTGCCGAGCCGAGAAGTTTGTGACGAATCGAATTTACTGTAAGTTCGCTCATCTCTATTTCGTTAAAAAAAGAAGAAAAAAAAAGGCCATAGACGTGTAATCAGAGGGGAAGGAGGGGTCTGATCTTATTCTAATCACTCTAAATGGTTGTACAAGGTACTGTAGCTCAGCCCTATTTATCTAAAGGGGTTATCCAAAGAATTAAAGGGGTACTCTGGTGGAAAACAATTTTTTTTAATCAACTGGTGCCAGAAAGTTATACATGTAAATGACTTCTATTTAAAAATATTAATCCTTCCAGTACTTACCAGCTGCTGTATACTACTAAGGAAGTTCTTTTCTTTTTGAATTTCCTTTCTGTCTGACCACAGTGCTCTCTGCTGACACCTCTGTCCATTTTAGGAACTGTCCAAAGTTGAAACAAATCCCCATAGCAAACCTCTCCTGCACTGGACAGTTCCTAAAACAAACAAAGGTGTCAGCAGAGAGCACTGTGGTCAGACAGAAAGGAAATTCAAAAATAAAAGGGACTTCCTCTGGAGAATACAGCAGCTGATAAGTACTGGAAGGGTTAAGATTTTTATATAGAAGTAATTTACAAATCTGTTTAACCTTCTGGCACCAGTTTATTTAAAAAAAAAAACGTATTACCTTTTGATAATTACCGTATTTTTCGCCCTATAGGAAGCACCGGCGTATAAGACGCACCCAATTTTTAGGTAGTTTTGTAGTAGTTTTGCAACATCTGGAGGTCCGCAGATTGAAGACCACTGCATAGGAGGTAATACTCACGTGTCCCCGCCGCTCCGGACCCGTCACCGCTGCCCTGGATGTCGCTCCATCGCTGTCACCGTGTCCCCGTCGCTCCGGAACGTCTCTGCTGCCGGCCGGGTATCCTCGCTCTCCGTCGCCGCCATCGCGTCGTTACACACGCCGACGCACGTACGCGATGACGAGGAAGGAGAGCGCCGGCCATACAGGGGATCCCTGAACGGAGAACGGAGCTGTTCAGGACCACCGAGGTGAAATCGCGGTGGTCCCGAACAGCCCGACTGAACAGCCGGGTTAGTGTCACTTTCCCTTCAGACGCGGCGGACAGCTTTGATTGCCGCATCTGAAGGGTTAATACAGGGCATCACCGCGATCGGTAATGTCCTGTATTAGCCGCGGGTCCCGGATGTTGATGGCCGCAGGGACCGCCGCGATAGGGGGTGTATTCGCCGTATAAGACGCACCGACTTTACCCCCCCCCAGTTTTGGGGAAGAAAAAGTGCGTCTTATACGGCGAAAAATACGGAAATATATGAATAAGGGGGGGGGGGGGGGGGGTACTGAACGCTGGGCCCTAATCCTCACAGAAGCATCAGTCGCTTGTCCCCCTGAGTGATTGGAGAGGCTGAATGCACGTTCGCCCACCACTCTATTCATTACTAGTGGGGGTCCCCTCAAACATAAAGCGATTCTAACCTTGCCTAGTACTGATATGGATAAAATGAAATAAAATAAGTGGATAAATAAAATAAAGAAATTGTGTGTATATATATATATATATATATAAACTTTTTATTATTATTTTCTATTTATATATCTGAGAACAGCATTCAGAAGTTTGCTTTACAGTAACCATGAAACCATCACAAACCCACAGCCTGGAGTCATTATGGGAGAGTGTTGTGGGCATATTCTGCGCCCTGTGCACAGCTCGGTATTAACAATATCACGGAGATACTTTAGCTCCGCCCTCGGCCTGCACACAGATGTTTGCACAGGTCACAGAGCATGCTCACAACATTTCCCACAGAAATAAATATGTGGAAACAGCTAAGTCACAGAGCAGGCCCAGACGCCAGCAGAGGTGGGAGGTGATTAGTTGTCTCCATCATCAATTGGAGTATTGTAGGCTGCTCTGTGACTGTATTATCTTCATATATGCGTTCTCTTTCACTGTAATTCTGCCTGCGATTAAATAAAATAAAAAGCTCTACAAATTACTTAGACCGTTTGACTGCTTTCCTGTTTCAAGATCTCTGCTTGCTGTCAGTGACTACAATCTTGAAGCTTTAGCAGCACATCTCTCCTGTGCAGATTGTTTGTTACAATGTATCGATGCAGACAAAAACCAGTCTGCCTGTAGTAAGCCTAAAAACATAACTCCCAGCATCCTGGGAGTTGTAGTTTTGCAACAGTTTGGATTTCACTTTTGGCGTAACCAGCTCGCACGCTTTGTAACCGGAGCTATTTTTCCTGTTCTGTTACGAGGCAGGAAGTACATAGTCT